>NC_088240.1:3454812-3514812 GCF_036934945.1 Oncorhynchus masou masou
ACTTCACATGCTGATATCGACTTTGATAGTCTTGTGTTTAGCTACGTTTGCTAGCTAGCCAGCCCATAGAGAGAGCAGTACATTGTGGGTTTTATAGTTGACTTGAGCTGCAACTGATTTCCACTTAAAATTTGTAAGTCGCTCTGGATAAGAGCGTCTGCTAAATGACTTAAATGTAAATGTTAAATGTTAAAATAACGACAAAAATAAAACATTTGATGACATGGTTTCATTTAAATAAACGTTCATATCAAATAACTTCAGAAAATGGCTTGTGATATCCATTGCCTAGAAATAAATATATTGTATGTAGCTCTGTGTAGACACAGGGAGAGAGTTCTATTGTGTGTAGCTCTGTGTAGACACAGGGAGAGAGTTCTATTGTGTGTAGCTCTGTGTAGACACAGGGAGAGAGTTCTATTGTGTGTAGCTCTGTGTAGACACAGGGAGAGAGTTCTATTGTGTGTAGCACTGTGCAGACACAACGAGAGAGTTCTATTGTATGTAGCTCTATGTAGACACAGGGAGAGAGTTCTATTGTATGTAGCTCTATGCAGACACAGGGAGAGAGTTCTATTGTGTGTAGCTCTGTGTAGACACAGGGAGAGAGTTCTATTGTGTGTAGCTCTGTGTAGACACAGGGAGAGAGTTCTATTGTGTGTAGCTCTGTGTAGACACAGGGAGAGAGTTCTATTGTATGTAGCTCTGTGTAGACACAGGGAGAGAGTTCTATTGTGTGTAGCTCTAGGGAGAAAGTTGCATCTCTGACACACATGGGAGAATACTCACTACCCTTCCGTGAAAACATACCACAGAGCTCTGTTCCTGTCGAACCATGACTACAGCAAAACTCATAGGAACAACAGCTAGCTCTAACCCAGACTAGAGCACCAGTTAGAGGAGTAACATCCCAGCTCCGGTCTAGCTCTAACCCAGACTAGAGCACCAGTTAGAGGAGTAACATCCCAGCTCCGGTCTAGCTCTAACCCAGACTAGAGCACCAGTTAGAGGAGTAACATCCCAGCTCCGGTCTAGCTCTAACCCAGACTAGAGCACCAGTTAGAGGAGTAACATCCCAGCTCCGGTCTAGCTCTAACCCAGACTAGAGCACCAGTTAGATGAGTAACATCCCAGCTCCGGTCTAGCTCTAACCCAGACTAGAGCACCAGTTAGAGGAGTAACATCCCAGCTCCGGTCTAGCTCTAACCCAGACTAGAGCACCAGTTAGAGGAGTAACATCCCAGCTCCGGTCTAGCTCTAACCCAGACTAGAGCACCAGTTAGAGGAGTAACATCCCAGCTCCGGTCTAGCTCTAACCCAGACTAGAGCACCAGTTAGAGGATTAACATCCCAGCTCCGGTCTAGCTCTAACCCAGACTAGAGCACCAGTTAGAGGAGTAAATCCCAGCTCCGGTCTAGCTCTAACCAAGACTAGAGCACCAGTTAGATGAGTAACATCCCAGCTCCGGTCTAGCTCTAACCCAGACTAGAGCACCAGTTAGAGGAGTAACATCCCAGCTCCGGTCTAGCTCTAACCCAGACTAGAGCACCAGTTAGAGGAGTAACATCCCAGCTCCGGTCTAGCTCTAACCCAGACTAGAGCACCAGTTAGAGGATTAACATCCCAGCTCCGGTCTAGCTCTAACCCAGACTAGAGCACCAGTTAGAGGATTAACATCCCAGCTCCGGTCTAGCTCTAACCCAGACTAGAGCACCAGTTAGAGGAGTAAATCCCAGCTCCTGTCTAGCTCTAACCCAGACTAGAGCACCAGTTAGAGGAGTAACATCCCAGCTCCGGTCTAGCTCTAACCCAGACTAGAGCACCAGTTAGAGGATTAACATCCCAGCTCCGGTCTAGCTCTAACCCAGACTAGAGCATCAGTTAGAGGAGTAAATCCCAGCTCCTGTCTAGCTCTAACCAAGACTAGAGCACCAGTTAGATGAGTAACATCCCAGCTCCGGTCTAGCTCTAACCCAGACTAGAGCACCAGTTAGAGGATTAACATCCCAGCTCCGGTCTAGCTCTAACCCAGACTAGAGCACCAGTTAGAGGAGTAACATCCCAGCTCCGGTCTAGCTCTAACCCAGACTAGAGCACCAGTTAGAGGAGTAACATCCCAGCTCCGGTCTAGCTCTAACCCAGACTAGAGCACCAGATAGAAGAGTAACATCCCAGCTCCGGTCTAGCTCTAACCCAGACTAGAGCACCAGTTAGCTGCCCCCCTCCTCTAGCCTGGTGACTCGAACCTTGGCTGCACCTGGTCACACATTACACCCACCCCTGGGTCCTCTATATTTATACTTATTCTAATCTCGAGACCGTCTGGACAGCTGTAAATATATGTCAGTTTAGCCTGTCTTACCCCGAGGAAGACGATGGACAGCTGTAAATATATGTCAGTTTAGCCTGTCTTACCCCGAGGAAGACGATGGACAGCTGTAAATATATGTCAGTTTAGCCTGTCTTACCCCGAGGAAGACGATGGACAGCTGTAAATATATGTCAGTTTAGCCTGTCTTACCCCGAGGAAGACGATGGACAGCTGTAAATATATGTCAGTTTAGCCTGTCTTACCCCGAGGAAGACGATGGACAGCTGTAAATATATGTCAGTTTAGCCTGTCTTACCCCGAGGAAGACGATGGACAGCTGTAAATATATGTCAGTTTAGCCTGTCTTACCCCGAGGAAGACGATGGACAGCTGTAAATATATGTCAGTTTAGCCTGTCTTGCCCCGAGGAAGACGATGGACAGCTGTAAATATATGTCAGTTTAGCACGTCTAACTGTGAGAAAGACTCAGTGCCCGAAACATTGGTTCTCCAATAAATCAATGGGAGTAATTAGTTGGCTCTAATTGTGACTTAAAAAAAACAAAAATGTATTAAAAAGGTTTGCCTGTCCACCAAGAGTAGACTGACAGAGCTGGAAAACAAGAACTCATCTGACTGAGAGAATCCAGGGAAGATCAGTCAGCAGGAGACAGACATCCAGACCATGTGGTGAGCAAGGGTAGACTAGTGGTTAGAGTGTAGGGGCGGCAGGTAGCCTAGTTGTTAGAGTGTAGGGGAGGCAGGGTAGCCTAGTGGTTAGAGTGTAGAGGCGGCAGGTAGCCTAGTGGTTAGAGTGTAGAGGTGGCAGGGTAGCCTAGTGGTTAGAGTGTAGAGGGGGCAGGGTAGCCTAGTGGTTAGAGTGTAGAGGCGGCAGGTAGCCTAGTGGTTAGAGTGTAGAGGTGGCAGGGTAGCCTAGTGGTTAGAGTGTAGGGGTGGCAGGGTAGCCTAGTGGTTAGAGTGTAGAGGCGGCAGGTAGCCTAGTGGTTAGAGTGTAGGGGTGGCAGGGTAGCCTAGTGGTTAGAGTGTAGAGGTGGCAGGTAGCCTAGTGGTTAGAGTGTAGGGGTGGCAGGGTAGCCTAGTGGTTAGAGTGTAGAGGCGGCAGGTAGCCTAGTGGTTAGAGTGTAGGGGTGGCAGGGTAGCCTAGTGGTTAGAGTGGAGCGGCGGCAGGTAGCCTAGTGGTTAGAGTGGAGGGGCGGCAGGGAGCCTAGTGGTTAGAGTGGAGCGGCGGCAGGTAGCCTAGTGGTTAGAGTGGAGGGGCGGCAGGTAGCCTAGTGGTTAGAGTGTAGAGGTGGCAGGGTAGCCTAGTGGTTAGAGTGTAGAGGTGGCAGGGTAGCCTAGTGGTTAGAGTGTAGAGGTGGCAGGGTAGCCTAGTGGTTAGAGTGTAGAGGTGGCAGGTAGCCTAGTGGTTAGAGTGTAGAGGTGGCAGGTAGCCTAGTGGTTAGAGTGTAGAGGTGGCAGGTAGCCTAGTGGTTAGAGTGTAGAGGTGGCAGGGTAGCCTAGTGGTTAGAGTGGAGGGGCGGCAGGTAGCCTAGTGGTTAGAGTGTAGAGGTGCAGGTAGCCTAGTGGTTAGAGTGGAGGGGCGGCAGGTAGCCTAGTGGTTAGAGTGTAGAGGTGGCAGGTAGCCTAGTGGTTAGAGTGTAGAGGTGGCAGGGTAGCCTAGTGGTTAGAGTGGAGGGGCGGCAGGTAGCCTAGTGGTTAGAGCAGGGTAGCCTAGTGGTTAAAGTGTAGGGGCGGCAGGTAGCCTAGTGGTTAGAGTGTAGAGGTGGCAGGGTAGCCTAGTGGTTAGAGTGTAGAGGTGGCAGGTAGCCTAGTGGTTAGAGTGTAGAGGCGGCAGGGTAGCCTAGTGGTTAGAGTGTAGTGCCTAGTGGTTAGAGGTAGAGGTGGCAGGGTGGCCTAGTGGTTAGAGTGTAGCGGCGGCAGGTAGCCTAGTGGTTAGAGTGTAGGGGCGGCAGGTAGCCTAGTGGTTAGAGTGAAGGTAGCCTAGTGGTTAGAGCGGCAGGTAGCCTAGTGGTTAGAGTGGAGGGGCGGCAGGTAGCCTAGTGGTTAGAGTGTAGGGGTGGCAGGGTAGCCTAATGGTTAGAGTGTAGAGGTGGCAGGGTAGCCTAGTGGTTAGAGTGGAGGGGCGGCAGGTAGCCTAGTGGTTAGAGCGTAGAGGTGGCAGGTAGCCTAGTGGTTAGAGTGTAGAGGTGGCAGGTAGCCTAGTGGTTAGAGTGTAGAGGTGGCAGGGTGGCCTAGTGGTTAGAGTGTAGAGGTGCAGGTAGCCTAGTGGTTAGAGTGGAGGGGCGGCAGGTAGCCTAGTGGTTAGAGTGTAGAGGTGGCAGGTAGCCTAGTGGTTAGAGTGTAGAGGTGGCAGGGTAGCCTAGTGGTTAGAGTGTAGAGGTGGCAGGTAGCCTAGTGGTTACAGCGTTGGACTAGTAACCGGGAGGTTGCAATTTCAAACCCCCGAGCTGACAAGGTACAAATCTGTCGTTCTGCCCCTGAACAAGGCAGTTAACCCACTGTTCCTAGGCCGTCATAGAAAATAAGAATTTGTTCTTAACTGACTTGCCTGGTTAAATAAAGGTAAAAAAAAGATACTTTGGTAATGGCCAAGCGGGATACAACCCCACCTGAACACACACTAATTACAGTACCCCCCCACCCTGAACACACACTAATTACAGTACCCCCCCACCCTGAACACACACTAATTACAGTACCCCCCCCTCCCCACCCTGAACACACACTAATTACAGTACCCCCACTCTGAACACACACTAATTACAGTACCCCCCCCACCCTGAACACACACTAATTACAGTACCCCCCTCCCCACCCTGAACACACACTAATTACAGTACCCCCCACTCTGAACACACACTAATTACAGTACCCCCCACTCTGAACACACACTAATTACAGTACCCCCCCACTCTGAACACACACTAATTACAGTACCCCCCCACCCTGAACACACACTAATTACAGTACCCCCCACCCTGAACACCACTGAACCCTGACACACACTAATTACAGTACCCCCCACCCTGAACACACACTAATTACAGTACCCCCCCCACCCTGAACACACACTAATTACAGTACCCCCCCCCACCCTGAACACACACTAATTACAGTACCCCCCACCCTGAACACACACTAATTACAGTACCCCCCCCCACCCTGAACACACACTAATTACAGTACCCCCCCCCACTCTGAACACACACTAATTACAGTACCCCCCACCCTGAACACACACTAATTACAGTACCCCCCCCCCACTCTGAACACACACTAATTACAGTACCCCCCCACTCTGAACACACACTAATTACAGTACCCCCCCACCCTGAACACACACTAATTACAGTACCCCCCCCACTCTGAACACACACTAATTACAGTACCCCCCACCCTGAACACACACTAATTACAGTACCCCCCCCCACCCACACACTGAACACACACTAATTACAGTACCCCCCACCCTGAACACACACTAATTACAGTACCCCCCCCACCCTGAACACACACTAATTACAGTACCCCCCCACCCTGAACACACACTAATTACAGTACCCCCCCCACAACACACACTAATTACAGTACCCCCCCACCCTGAACACACACTAATTACAGTACCCCCCCCACCCTGAACACACACTAATTACAGTACCCCCCACCCTGAACACACACTAATTACAGTACCCCCCCCCCTGAACACACACTAATTACAGTACCCCCCCCCCACCCTGAACACACACTAATTACAGTACCCCCCACCTGAACACACACTAATTACAGTACCCCCCCCTTGAACACACACTAATTACAGTACCCCCCACCCTGAACACACACTAATTACAGTACCCCCCCACTCTGAACACACACCAGTACCCCCCACCCTGAACACACACTAATTACAGTACCCCCCACCCTGAACACACACTAATTACAGTACCCCCACCCTGAACACACACTAATTACAGTACCCCCCAACCCTGAACACACACTAATTACAGTACCCCCCCCCACCCTGAACACACACTAATTACAGTACCCCCCACCCTGAACACACACTAATTACAGTACACCCTGAACACACACTAATTACAGTACCCCCCACCCTGAACACACACTAATTACAGTACCCCCCCCCCCACCCTGAACACACACTAATTACAGTACCCCCCCACCCTGAACACACACTAATTACAGTACCCCCCCCCCCCCACCCTGAACACACTAATTACAGTGAACACACACTAATTACAGTACCCCCCCCACCCACCCTGAACACACACTAATTACAGTACCCCCCACCCTGAACACACACTAATTACAGTACCCCCACCCTGAACACACACTAATTACAGTACCCCCCCCCCACCCTGAACACACACTAATTACAGTACCCCCCCCACCCTGAACACACACTAATTACAGTACCCCCCCCCCACCCTGAACACACACTAATTACAGTACCCCCCCCTAATTACACCCTGAACACACACTAATTACAGTACCCCCCACCCTGAACACACACTAATTACAGTACCCCCCCACCCTGAACACACACTAATTACAGTACCCCACCCACTCTGAACACACACTAATTACAGTACCCCCCACTCTGAACACACACTAATTACAGTACCCCCCCCCCACCCTGAACACACACTAATTACAGTACCCCCCCACCCTGAACACACACTAATTACAGTACCCCCCCCCCACTCTGAACACACACTAATTACAGTACCCCCCACCCTGAACACACACTAATTACAGTACCCCCCCCCACCCTGAACACACACTAATTACAGTACCCCCACCCTGAACACACACTAATTACAGTACCCCCCACCCTGAACACACACTAATTACAGTACTCCCCACCCACCCTGAACGCACACTAATTACAGTACCCCACCCACTCTGAACACACACTAATTACAGTACCCCCCACCCTGAACACACACTAATTACAGTACCCCCCCCACTCTGAACACACACTAATTACAGTACCCCCCACCCTGAACACACACTAATTACAGTACCCCCCCCCCACTCTGAACACACACTAATTACAGTACCCCCCCACCCTGAACGCACACTAATTACAGTACCCCCCACCCTGAACACACACTAATTACAGTACCCCCCCACCCTGAACACACACTAATTACAGTACCCCCCACCCTGAACACACACTAATTACAGTACCCCCCCTGAACACACACTAATTACAGTACCCCCCCCACCCTGAACACACACTAATTACAGTACCCCCCACTCTGAACACACACTAATTACAGTACCCCCCACCCTGAACACACACTAATTACAGTACCCCCCCCCACTCTGAACACACACTAATTACAGTACCCCCCCCACCCTGAACACACACTAATTACAGTACCCCCCACCCTGAACACACACTAATTACAGTACTCCCCCACCCACCCTGAACGCACACTAATTACAGTACCCCACCCACTCTGAACACACACTAATTACAGTACCCCCCACTCTGAACACACACTAATTACAGTACCCCCCCACCCTGAACACACACTAATTACAGTACCCCCCCCACCCTGAACACACACTAATTACAGTACCCCCCCCCCCACTCTGAACACACACTAATTACAGTACCCCCCCCACCCTGAACACACACTAATTACAGTACCCCCCCACCCTGAACACACACTAATTACAGTACCCCCCACCCTGAACACACACTAATTACAGTACCCCCCACCCTGAACACACACTAATTACAGTACTCCCCACCCACCCTGAACGCACACTAATTACAGTACCCCACCCACTCTGAACACACACTAATTACAGTACCCCCCACCCTGAACACACACTAATTACAGTACCCCCCCACTCTGAACACACACTAATTACAGTACCCCCCCACCCTGAACACACACTAATTACAGTACCCCCCACCCTGAACACACACTAATTACAGTACCCCCCACCCTGAACACACACTAATTACAGTACCCCCCACCCTGAACACACACTAATTACAGTACCCCCCACCCTGAACACACACTAATTACAGTACCCCCCCACCCTGACCCTAGGCTGCTTGGACACTAATCTAAACCAATGGCTGAGGCAGCCTCCCCTCACCTCTCAGTCTGCAGTATGACGATCAGCCATCACAAAGGCTCCCATTGTAACCATGTCGACACTTACGGCATCACAATAAGACCAGGAGGCCCCTCTGGCACTGACTGGCAAACCATCATATAAAATGTCAGCAAAGGGAGGACAATATGGCTAAACCATGACATGGGAAACATATTTAGCATTTATTCCAACTTTGGAGTTGTTTCCCGAAGTAACACGTGCAGAGTTTAGTTCAGACTTGGAAATATTCACTTTTCTTCTTCTTTCCAATAGTCTAGACTACAGTGGGCTTTAGTCACGGGAATAAGGAAGTCATTTAATCTGTAGTTAAAGTCTGTATGTGAGCAAAATAATTTTACTCTACAGTTGCTTAGGGTAGCCTAGTGGTTAGAGCGTTGGACTAGTAACCGGAAGGTTGCAAGTTCAAATCCACGAGCTGACAAGGTACAAATCTGTCATTTTGTGTCCCTGAACAGGCAGTTAACCCGCTGTTCCTTAGGCCATTATTGTAAATAAGAATTTGTTCTTAACTGACTTGCCTAGTTAAATAAAGGTAAAATAAATAAATTAAAAAACAACAAACGAAAACCAACGCTAGAAGGCAAATGATCAAAGTTGCACTGACAAAGAGTGATGTAAGTTACACAGGATAAACTGAAATACAAGCCAATGTTCTCCTAAATAGCTTAATGTGTGGAATTCATGGGGCTTGGTTTTGCATTGCGTGTGTTTGTTAGTTAGTCCGTGCTGGGACAAACCCATAAGATGGCCTGAAGTGTAAATATTAGTATATGCCACATCTGTCGACAATGAAATAACAAGAAATAACAAGTTACTGACTCATATGCCCACTGTTATAATGTAGAGCAGACAGTCCTTTAAAGGTACTGGGACTCTCCTCAGTCTCTCAACTCAAGGGGCTTTATTGGCATGGGAAACATGATGACGTTGCCAAATCAACTGAAATGGATAAACAAACGTGAAATAAACAATACAAAATGAACAGTAAACATCACACTCACAAAACTTCCAAAAGAATAGTGTGCTTTCCCATGTCTATACACAGTGTTGTTGTAATGATGTTTTTATTTTACCTTTATTTAACCAGGCTAGTCAGTTAAGAACAAATTCTTATTTTCAATGACGGCCTAGGAACAGTGGGTTAACTGCCTGTTCAGGGGCAGAACGACAGATTTGTACCTTCTGAACTCAGGGGTTTGAACTCGCAACCTTCTGGTTACTAGTCAAGCGCTCTAACCACTAGGATACCCTGCAGTGCAAACAGTTAAACAACAAAAGGGAAAATAAATTAACATAACTGTCTGCGTTTCTGCGTCTCCGTCTGCTTGCGTCTGTCTGTGTGTCTCTGTCTGTCTGTGTCTCTGTCTGTCTGTCTGTCTGTCTGTCTGTCTGTCTGTGTCTGTCTGTCTGTGTGTCTCTGCCTGTGTGTGTCTCTGCCTGTCTGTGTAACTCTTAAGCTTAACATTGAGCATGTCTGCCCATCTCCAATATAAGCTTCCTAGAAGAGTGAACATCTGCCTTTGCTCCGTCTTACATCCTAAAAACACTTACCGTACCTCATTAAAAGGTCATATTTCACATAGGTATGGTTCAGCCAGGTTTTTTTTACTGTGGACATGACCCTTGACTGAGATAAACGGTCTTCACTTTGAATACCATTCTATCGTGGCCCCTTGCTGTTCATCACCATGTAGAAGTCCAGAAAGGGTAGCCTAGTGGTTAGAGCACTGGACTAGTAACTGGAAGGTTGAGAGTTCAAACCCCCCGAGCTGACAAGGTACAAATCTGTTGTTCTGCCCCTGAACAGGCAGTTAATCCACTGTTCCTAGGCCGCCATTGAAAATAATAATTTGTTCTTAACTGACTTGCCTAGTTAAATAAAGATAAAATCAATGAGATACTTTTTTTTTGTTTTGTAACAGACATACTCTACTCACCAGTATTGTCAAACTGTACTTGGGTACAGTCACTACTCTTCTGCCATGGGCAGGTATAGACTGCCCCTCGCTCCACCACTGTGGAAGCTGAGGATGTGTTGGCTCTGGGAGCTCCTATAAGAATGTTTGACCTGAAGAAGAGAAAACGGGCTTCAGTCTAAATGCATGAAAACATGGCACCGCACCTATTCTTCTACTGTAGCCTATTAGGGTCGCAAACAAAGCTATGTCACACGACGAATAGAATACGTATTAGATTTATTTCTGTTGAGTCACATTAACAATAGTATAATTCTACTTTCTCTTATCATAGTTCAAATAAAGGCTAATAGCCCCTATGGCAAAAGGCAATACAAAAATATTATATAATTCAATCTTACTGCTTATTATTTGGCTGGAAAAAATCGACAGAAAATCCAAAATAACTTCCTTTAGGTCCAGAGAATACATAGGGTTTGTCAATATCCAGATTGAAAGAGGTTGTCCACTGTAAACAAGACAGGATCAAAGCCAAAGATAAACCAAGTTTGCGACGTCTTTCCATGCTGACGCCTGAAGATTCAAGTCTGTAGCCTTGTTAAACACTGGGTGTGTGTGTGTGGCGTGTTTTAGTTTTGGCGTTAAGAGCTCAACTGCAATGAGTTCTCCTTTCTTTTTGTAGTCGTTCTAATGATGATACACCGAGATCCCACACTCCATTTCCATATATCCGGAGCCAGTTCAGTAAACCACTCCGCTCAACAGTTTCACTGCTTCACCAACATTACCAGGAAAAGAGTCCAATTCGAATCAACTCGTATCATCAATCGTACAGTTCATGCGATACAACGTAACAAATCTCTGTACAACGTTAAAAAAAAAAATACAACCTCCACAGCCCCCGCGTTGTGTTGTGTTACAGCAACAACTCAAATATATATATACTTCCGGGTCAAGGGAATTTCAGAATTGTTCTAAATAAAAGTCCCCCACATATTAGTAGAAAGGTGTTATTATCATGTATTTATATTCACGATATATGAAAAATACTTGTCTAAACATTAACAATGATTCATATTTGTTCATATTTAAGTGACATTTGCATTAAATGTGGGTTTTAAAACATGTTCCAAGCCAGGACAAATAAATGCCCCCCAATACAATACAACGTATATGAAATACACATTGGTTAATAGAGAGACAACTATTATTCTAGGTGCCAAAGTAAAAGTGGAGTCAGTTGCGATTACTCACTATGATCTGTAGAATCTATTTATATATGGTGTTATTTCATGGGTAACTGAGACCTATACGCCCAGCAACACTTTCTCCTCCACCTAGTCCATTGGTCCCAATGCAATACACTGTAGACCTATAAATTACATATTGGCTAATGTACCGTGTAGTGTCCAGTGCCTCCATTGTAAGATGTTTTATCAGTCCAGCAACACTTGCTATGAGGTTGTTTTTTGTTCAAACTCACCTTTTTTTGTATAATAGGGACTAGTTAGTAGACTGTACCCTGGTTTTATGGACACACAAACAATAATTTTACCTGTACAGTGCAATTTGTTTGTGCAATACAACAAAAATACAGTAAGACTTTTCTTAAAAATTACATTTCAAAATTGCATCCTTGAACAATATAACAAGAGTAAATTAACAAAAAAAATCATACAATTAAAATAATATATAGTTTTTTAATTGTCATTGTATACATAAACTTCTGCCATTTCTCAATTTATTTTTTTTACCTTTATTTAACCAGGCAAGTCAATTAAGAACAAATTCTTATTGTCAATGACAGCCTAGGACAAGTGGGTTAATTGCCTGTTCAGGGGCAGAACGACAGATTTGTACCTTGTCAGCTCGGGGGTTTGAACTTGCAACCTCCCGGTTTCTAATCCAACTCTCTAACCACTAGGCCACTAGGCTACCCTGCTGCCCCAATATGCTCCACCTTATAATATTCATTATCTTGTATAAAGTAGTCATTATTTTTAGTTTAGATTTTTTTTAAGATATTTTTTTTACATGATGCAAAGCTGCAAGACAATATTGATTTTATATCATACACACACATCGTTTTACCGTGAACTTTTATTTTGAAGACACATTTCTAAAGCCGGAAGTCTTAAAGCTGCTGCCGTGACGCTAATAATCCCTTACAGAGGACGCGTTATAATAACGGTCAAACCCAGCGGTAAAACCTGAACATGATTCCAATCGTTTTTTCGCCGTACATTTTTGCGTCTGTGATTTTTAGGTCTACTTTAAATAAGGTCTGTGTCTCGTGTAGGCTTATGTGATGTTTTGATACGGATATCAATATATTCGCCTCAATTTTCTCAACAATATAAAAATGCTAATTAGCAACAGAGAAGTCCCCAGTAAAACTACAAATTCCTTGCATGTCACCTCTACCGACACTGTCAGATACCGTTCAGCAGCGCCATCAGAGACCAGCAGTGTCCAACCCATGACCTTCTTATGTCCCCTTAGCTAGCTAGGAGGTAGATCAAAACATCATGTTGTTTAACTGAGCCTTAATCATTGTTTGTACAATATGTCGACTTCAGTGCCTTTCAAACCTTAGGGCATTTTTTGAAGGATGCTGCATAAGAGCATTAAAAGGGGAGAAGACCGCCAGAAGTCTGGCCATGTGGAGAAGAGCAGCTATAGTGAGGGGTAATTTACCGGTTTGGTCAGAGCCAGCATGAGGGATAAAGTTTATCCTGCCTCCTTGAGTATAGCTATTAAATTCAGTTTGAGCATCTTAGCAATACAATATGTTCTATACAGCTTACATTACATTTACATTTAAGTCATTTGGCAGACGCTCTTATCCAGAGCGACTTACAAATTGGTGAATTCACCTTATGACATCCAGTGGAACAGCCACTTTACAATAGTGCATCTAAATCATACAGCTGTCAACAATCTAGAAGGAAAGAGGCACTTAATTATGTAATCATTAACCAGATTACCCCGGATACCAGACTTCGATGAGGGATAACTCAGTTCTAGAATGTTGTCATTGATGAGAATGTTAAACAAAAAGAATCCATTGACATTCAGAATGTCGACATCCAGTCTGTATTTTAGTTTCATGACTAGAGACAAGTCTACAAAAAGGCACAGTATGTATTTATTCAGAGTGATACATGCATTCACAGAGCCTTGATTTCTTCCCACTATATGATTGAAATCACAAATGATCAATTAAAAGTTTATGGAAAAATTGCACTTGTCCTAATGTGAAAAGTACAGTTTATTAAATATTCTACAGGTGTAATGTCATCAATCAAACTTAATTTATATAGCACATTTCTTACAACTAATACATTCAAAGATGTTCAAAGTCATGCATTGAAAGGCATGTGTCACTTAACACCCTTCCTGGTGGCAGGTCTCTATGGGTGAACAGGGTATTCTCTCTACCACATGTGAATGCCTCCATGAAGCTCATAAGTGGAGCCATACAACCTACTCCTGCGGTCCACAGTATCGGCTGTATGGGCGTGGACCGTCAGAGGAGGTTGCATGGCTCCACTTATGAGCTCCATGGAGGCATTCACATGTGGAGGAAGCTAGAAAGGAGGAAGCGAGCTGTGCTCCCAACCAGGGGCAGTCAGCGGAGGACCTGTATCCTGGTCTGACAGTATACAACTGTGTCCCTGTGAGCCCTCAGAGGAGGATCTGTACCTGGCTGAAGACCAACCCTCTGTCCCATGGAGCCATTCAGATGAGGATCTGTACCTGGCTAGAAAGAGGAACCCTCTGTCCCAAGAGCCCCAGTCAGAGGAGGATCTGTACCTGGCTGAAGACTACAACCCTCTGTCCCTAGAGCCCTCAGAGGAGGATCTGTACCTGGCTGAAGACTACAACCCTCTGTCCCTAGAGCCCTCAGAGGAGGATCTGTACCTGGCTGAAGACTACAACCCTCTGTCCCTAGAGCCCTCAGAGGAGGATCTATACCTGGCTGAAGACTACAACCCTCTGTCCTGAGAGCCCTCAGAGGAGGATCTGTACCTGGCTGAAGACTACAACCCTCTGTCCCTAGAGCCCCAGAGGAGGATCTGTACCTGGCTGAAGACTACAACCCTCTGTCCCTAGAGCCCTCAGAGGAGGATCTATACCTGGCTGAAGACTACAACCCTCTGTCCCTAGAGCCCTCAGAGGAGGATCTGTACCTGGCTGAAGACTACAACCCTCTGTCCCTAGAGCCCTCAGAGGAGGATCTGTACCTGGCTGAAGACTACAACCCTCTGTCCCTAGAGCCCCCAGAGGAGGATCTGTACCTGGCTGAAGACTACAACCCTCTGTCCCTAGAGCCCTCAGAGGAGGATCTGTACCTGGCTGAAGACTACAACCCTCTGTCCCTAGAGCCCACAGAGGAGGATCTGTACCTGGCTGAAGACTACAACCCTCTGTCCCTAGAGCCCTCAGAGGAGGAGGATCTGTACCTGGCTGAAGACTACAACCCTCTGTCCCTAGAGCCCTCAGAGGAGGATCTGTACCTGGCTGAAGACTACAACCCTCTGTCCCTAGAGCCCTCAGAGGAGGATCTGTACCTGGCTGAAGACTACAACCCTCTGTCCCTAGAGCCCTCAGAGGAGGATCTGTACCTGGCTGAAGACTACAACCCTCTGTCCCTAGAGCCCTCAGAGGAGGATCTGTATCTGGCTGAAGACTACAACCCTCTGTCCCGAGAGCCCTCAGAGGAGGATCTGTACCTGGCTGAAGACTACAACCCTCTGTCCCTAGAGCCCCCAGAGGAGGATCTGTACCTGGCTGAAGACTACAACCCTCTGTCCCTAGAGCCCACAGAGGAGGATCTATACCTGGCTGAAGACTACAACCCTCTGTCCCGAGAGCCCCCAGAGGAGGATCTGTACCTGGCTGAAGACTACAACCCTCTGTCCCTAGAGCCCTCAGAGGAGGATCTGTACCTGGCTGAAGACTACAACCCTCTGTCCCTAGAGCCCTCAGAGGAGGATCTGTACCTCTGGCTGAAGGCTACAACCCTCTGTCCCTAGAGCCCTCAGAGGAGGATCTGTACCTGGCTGAAGACTACAACCCTCTGTCCCTAGAGCCCACAGAGGAGGATCTGTACCTGGCTGAAGACTACAACCCTCTGTCCCTAGAGCCCCAGAGGAGGATCTGTACCTGGCTGAAGACTACAACCCTCTGTCCCTAGAGCCCTCAGAGGAGGATCTGTACCTGGCTGAAGACTACAACCCTCTGTCCCTAGAGCCCTCAGAGGAGGATCTGTACCTGGCTGAAGACTACAACCCTCTGTCCCTAGAGCCCCCAGAGGAGGATCTGTACCTGGCTGAAGACTACAACCCTCTGTCCCTAGAGCCCTCAGAGGAGGATCTGTACCTGGCTGAAGACTACAACCCTCTGTCCCTAGAGCCCACAGAGGAGGATCTGTACCTGGCTGAAGACTACAACCCTCTGTCCCTAGAGCCCTCAGAGGAGGATCTGTACCTGGCTGAAGACTACAACCCTCTGTCCCTAGAGCCCTCAGAGGAGGATCTGTACCTGGCTGAAGACTACAACCCTCTGTCCCTAGAGCCCACAGAGGAGGATCTGTACCTGGCTGAAGACTACAACCCTCTGTCCCTAGAGCCCTCAGAGGAGGATCTGTACCTGGCTGAAGACTACAACCCTCTGTCCCTAGAGCCCTCAGAGGAGGATCTGTACCTGGCTGAAGACTACAACCCTCTGTCCCTAGAGCCCTCAGAGGAGGATCTGTACCTGGCTGAAGACTACAACCCTCTGTCCCTAGAGCCCTCAGAGGAGGATCTGTACCTGGCTGAAGACTACAACCCTCTGTCCCTAGAGCCCTCAGAGGAGGATCTGTACCTGGCTGAAGGCTACAACCCTCTGTCCCTAGAGCCCTCAGAGGAGGATCTGTACCTGGCTGAAGACTACAACCCTCTGTCCCTAGAGCCCTCAGAGGAGGATCTGTACCTGGCTGAAGACTACAACCCTCTGTCCCTAGAGCCCTCAGCGGAGGATCTGTACCTGGCTGAAGACTACAACCCTCTGTCCCTAGAGCCCACAGAGGAGGATCTGTACCTGGCTGAAGACTACAACCCTCTGTCCTGAGAGCCCACAGAGGAGGATCTTCAGTGTCTAAGGAACCCCCTCGCAGGCAGGTTCAGTGGAATGACAAGTCTCCATGAACCTGAGCCAGAACAACCTGTCCCTTCCCCGTCATCCCTGTCTGGACCGGACATTGTTAAAAAACAAGGGCACCTGGGGCATGCTGGCATCCTGGCTGGCATGGCGCTCTGTCGATGGAGCAGCAGGAGGCTATACCTGGCTGAAGATATACCGTCCCTAGGATATACAGGAGGCTATACCGGCTGGATATACAGGAGGCTATACTGTAGGATATACAGGAGGCTATACCGTAGGATATACAGGAGGCTGTACCGTAGGATATACAGGAGGCTATACTGTAGGATATACAGGAGGCTATACTGTAGGATATACAGGAGGCTATACTGTAGGATATACAGGAGGCTATACCGTAGGATATACTGTAGGATATACAGGAGGCTGTACCGTAGGATATACAGGAGGCTATACCGTAGGATATACAGGAGGCTATACCGTAGGATATACAGGAGGCTGTACCGTAGGATATACAGGAGGCTGTCCCTAGATATACAGGAGGCTATACCTGGCTGATATACAGGAGGCTATTCCCTAGGATATACAGGAGGATCTATACCTGGCTAGGATATACAGGAGGATATACTGTAGGATATACAGGAGGCTATACCGTAGGATATACAGGAGGCTATACTGTAGGATATACAGGAGGCTATACTGTAGGATATACAGGAGGCTATTCCGTAGGATATACAGGAGGCTATACTGTAGGATATACAGGAGGATATACTGTAGGATATACAGGAGGCTATACTGTAGGATATACAGGAGGCTATACTGTAGGATATACAGGAGGCTATACTGTAGGATATACAGGAGGCTATACTGTAGGATATACAGGAGGCTATACTGTAGGATATACAGGAGGCTATTCCGTAGGATATACTGCAGGTAACAGTTGGACAGAGCACCAACCCCAACCATGAGGAGAGAAGGTTGACGGCCAGCAATTATAGAGCAGTGGTTAGGGCCAAGCACGTTACTCCGTCACTGCTAAAAAATTAAAAACCGCTCCTCAGATCACAGTTATTGTATGGGTTGTTGTCTCTAAAGTGGGACACAGATAACAAAGAGGAGGGCATCAAGGCATTCCACATGGCTACAGGGATGGGTTAGGGTTAGGGTTAATGTGCAGGAGTCAGGGCTTTGGGGTCACACGGTCTGGGATCCTTCAGCAGTCTTACCTGCTGAAGGGCCCAGTTATCCCTGCCTGTACCTGACATGGTTGAAAAACAAGTGAACAATTAATAAATACCACACACAAACAACAGAATAGGTTATGTTGCATTCAAGTTTTTGCTAAAAGCAGCCAACTGAAGTAATGTAGTTAATGTAAGTTCAATCTCAAAGGTATTTTATCATGGACACAGTGGGAGTTAACTGACGGTTTGCCGGGGACAGTGGGTTAACTGACAGCCTACCGGGGAACAGTGGATTAACTGGTGGCCTACCGGGGAACAGTGGGTTAACTGGCGGCCTACCGGAGAACAGTGGGTTAACTGACGGCTTACCGGGGAACAGTGGGAGTTAACTGACGGCCTACCGGGGAACAGTGGGTTAACTGACGGCCTACCGGGGAACAGTGGGTTAACTGACGGCCTACCGGGGAACACTGGGTTAACTGGCGGCCTACCGGGGAACAGTGGGTTAACTGGCGGCCTACCGGGGAACAGTGGGTTAACTGACGGCCTACCGGGGAACAGTGGGTTAACTGACGGCCTACCGGGGAACAGTGGGTTAACTGACGGCCTACCGGGGAACAGTGGGTTAACTGACGGCCTACCGGGGAACAGTGGGTTAACTGACGGCCTACCGGGGAACAGTGGGCTAACTGGCGGCCTACCGGGGAACAGTGGGTTAACTGACGGCCTACCGGGGAACAGTGGGTTAACTGGCGGCCTACCGGGGAACAGTGGGTGAACTGACGGCCTACCGGGGAACAGTGGGTTAACTGACGGCCTACCGGGGAACAGTGGGTTAACTGACGGCCTACCGGGGAACAGTGGGTTAACTGACGGCCTACCGGGGAACAGTGGGTTAACTGACGGCTTACCGGGGAACAGTGGGTTAACTGCTGTCGTGTCTTTGGCTATGCCGGATTAAGTGATATGACATGCTATTCTATAAAATATTTTTTCTGTAATTAATATCACCTGATTGAGCTAATCATGTAATTGTAATTAACTAGAGAGTTGGGGCACCACGAAATAATATTTATAGAGCTGTTATCTTCCGAATAAACTCTTAAAGACCTAGTCATATTTTACATCAATAGCAGTCAATATTAATCGTCATCTTAATTCAGTCTATTCTGGAAGTTATACATTCTTGGTTATCTGCACGAACCCTGGCTAATAAGTTGAATCAGCAATGCAAAATTGGGTTTAATTATTTATTTACTAAATACCTAACTAATCACAGAGAATTACACATAATTAATCATAACTTGATTACAAATGACGTCATAAATGAAAACGTCCCTAGCGGGCGGAACAGATATGACAGCTGGTTACACAAAGGAAAAGGGGCTGGGTTTGAGTGAAAGAGCGGGAAGACTGAGGGACATCGTAAATACAGTATCTTATGCATTCTAAATTACCGCCCATTTGGAAAAGGAAAATGCAATAAATATTTACTCTGAGCTGCACTTCCCATATAGCTTCAGAAGGCCTGGAAACACCTGCTGATTCTCGCTTCCCATATCACTTCAGAAGACCTGGAAACACCTGCTGATCTTCGCTTCCCATATCACTTCAGAAGGCCTGGAAACACCTGCTTTTCGTGGAACTCTTTTTTTATATAGTTGACACACTTGATCACATTCTGGAGAGTGGCGTGAAGCTCAGGCACCATGTCCTTCGCTGCCAATGCCTCCATGTGAAGGAAACTGTGGTTCCTCGAAGCCCTCTGTGCTTTGTCCACTTTACTCCTCCGCTTTCCAGTCATGGCAGCTTCCCCATCAGTGGTCACACCGACACACCTATCACAGGCCAGTCCCACTGAGCCCAGGTACACATCCACTGTGTTAAAGACAGCCTCTGACCAGTCCCACAGAGCCCAGGTACATATCCACTGTGTTAAAGACAGCCTCTGACCAGTCCTACAGAGCCCAGGTACATATCCATTGTTATAAAGACAGCCTCTGACCAGTCCCACAGAGCCTAGGTACATATCCACTGTGTTAAAGACAGCCTCTGACCAGTCCCACAGAGCCCAGGTACATATCCACTGTGTTAAAGACAGCCTCTGACCAGTCCCACAGAGCCCAGGTACATATCCACTGTGTTAAAGAGCCTCTGACCAGTCCCACTGAGCCCAGGTACACATCCATTGTGTTAAAGAGCCTCTGACCAGTCCCAGGGAGCCCAGGTACAGATCCACTGTGTTAAAGACAGCCTCTGACCAGTCCTACAGAGCCCAGGTACATATCCATTGTTATAAAGACAGCCTCTGACCAGTCCCACAGAGCCTAGGTACATATCCACTGTGTTAAAGACAGCCTCTGACCAGTCCCACAGAGCCCAGGTACATATCCACTGTGTTAAAGAGCCTCTGACCAGTCCCACTGAGCCCAGGTACACATCCATTGTGTTAAAGAGCCTCTGACCAGTCCCAGGGAGCCCAGGTACAGATCCACTGTGTTAAAGACAGCCTCTGACCAGTCCCAGGGAGCCTAGGTACACATCCACTGTGTTAAAGACAGCCTCTGACCAGTCCCAGGGAGCCTAGGTACACATCCATTGTGTTAAAGAGCCTCTGACCAGTCCCACGGAGCCCAGGTACATATCCACTGTGTTAAAGACAGCCTCTGATCAGTTCCACTGAGCCCAGGTACATATCCACTGTGTTAAAGAGCCTCTGACCAGTCCCACAGAGCCCAGGTACATATCCACTGTGTTAAAGACAGCCTCTGCAGTGGTAGTGGTGGTGGGTAAATCAGCACTAAAAAGGAAGTGTTCCTGGAAGTTATTATCCCAGACGTTTTTGACATAGACCATGAGAATGGCATGGTTAGCCACATCTGTGGATTCATCAAGATGCAGTGCATTATGGCCGTTCGCACTGATGCTCTCTGGTGTCTGGCTCTTTATGTCCTCAGACATGTCCTGGATTCTCCTCCTCGTGGTGTCATCGGAAAGGGTATGGTTTTATTAAGTCTGTGGGCGACTGACATGTCATTCGCCGCAGAGAGATTGAGATCCTCTGAGCTGGTGTGGACTTTTTTTGCACTTAACAATACGCTGGGCCACAACGTATGATGTGCAAAGTGCCTTTTCTTGTAACGCACGTTCTACAATGAATCTTGTGAGGCCTCCAGATATTGACATTTACTTTTTTAAATTTAGCTGTCTTATCTTCATGGCTTGGATGCTTGGTGTCCAGATGTCTTTTCATTTTGTAGGGTTTCATGCTCTCATTAGCTAACAGCTCGCTGCATAGGACGTCTACACTCACCCTGCCTGTCTTCTACATATGTAAAACCATCTTTGATAAAGTCAGGCTGGTATTTTCTCTTCTTGACAGGGACTGGGTTGCAGTGGCGACCCATCAATCAGGACAAGTGGGGCAGAGCACCTGTTTTGAGAGAGACCCACATTTTTAGCAATTTTTTTTTAAATAAAGAAATAATAAAACAATTATAATATATAATTTTTGGGGGGGCTTGCCTAATTTGCATGTTATTTTGGCATTAATACAGTGCCTTTCAAAAGTATTCATCCCCCTTGGCATTTTTCCTATTTTGTTGCATTCCAACCTGTAATATAAATTGATTTTTTGGGAGATTTCATATAATGGACATACACAAATTAGTTCAAATTGGTGAATTGAAATTGAAAACAATAACTTGTTTATAAAAAAAAAATGTTGTTTAAAAACGAAAAGTGGTGCGTGTATGTATTCACCGCCTTTGCTATGAAGCCCCTAAATAAGATCTGGTGCAACTAATTACCTTCAGAAGTCACATAATTAGTTAAATAAAGTCCACCTGTGTGCAATCTAAGTGTCACATGATCTGTCACATGATCTCAGTATAAATATACACCTGTTCTGAAAGGCCCCAGAGTCTGCAACACCACTAAGCAAGCGGCACCACCAAGCAAGCGGCACCATGAAGACCAAGGAGCGCTCCAAACAGGTCAGGGACAAAGTTGTGGAGAAGTACAGATCAGGGTTGGGTTATAAAAAAATATCAGAAACTAAAAACATCCCACAGAGCACCATTAAATCCATTATTAAAAAATGTAATGAATATGGCACCACAACAAACCTGCCAAGAGAGGGCCACCCACCAAAACTCACAGACCAGGCAAGGAGGGCATTATTCAGAGAGGCAACAAAGAAACCAAAGATGACCCTGAAGGAGCTGCAAAGCTCCACAGCGGAGATTGGAGCATCTGTCCATAGGACCACTTTATGCCGTACACTCCACAGAGCTGGGCTTTATGGAAGAGTGTCCAGAAAAAAAGCCATTGCTTAAAGAAAAAAAGAATCAAACACATTTGATGTTCACCAAAAAGAATGTGGGAGACTCCCCAAATATATGTAAAAAGGTCCTCTGGTCAGATGAGACTTTGAGCTTTTTGACCATCAAGGAAAATGCTATGTCTGTCGCAAACCCAACACATCATCATCACACCGAGAACACCATCCCCACAGTGAAGCATGGTGGTGGCAGCATCATGTGGGAATGTTTTTTATCGGCAGGGACTGGGACAATACAGTGAAATTCATGAGGGAAACCTGTTTGTCTTCCAGAGATTTGAGACTGGGACGGAGGTTCACCTTCCAGCAGAACAATGACCCTAAGCATACTGCTAAAGCAACACTTGAGTGGTTTAAGGGGAAACATTTAAATGTCTTGGAATGGCCTAATCAAAGCCCAGACCTCAATCTAATTGAGAATCTGTGGTATGACTTAAATATTGCTGTACACCTGCAGAACCCATCCAACTTGAAGGAACTGGAGCAGTTTTGACTTGAAGAATGGGAAAAATTCCCAGTGGCTAGATGTGCCAAGCTTATAGAGACATACCCCAAGAGACTTGCAGCTGTAATTGCTGCAAAAGGTGGCTCTACAAAGTATTGACTTTGGGGGGATGAATAGTTATGCATGCTCAGGTTTTCATTTTTTTGTCTTATGTCTTGTTTGTTTCACAAGAGAAAATATTTTGCATCTTCAAAAATTGTAGGCATGTTGTATAATCAAATAATACAACCCCTAAAAAAATCAATTTTAATTCCAAGTTGTAAGGCAACAAAATAGGAAAAATGCCAAGGGGCGTGAATACCTTCGCAAGCCACTGTAAGTGTCAAGTATCAGTTTGCAAACAATGTAATATATATATATATATATATATATATTATTGAGTTAACAAAGCTGCATACAAACATGGTCTTTTCTTTGTTTTCTTAATGAAGGCAGCTCCAAAATGCAGGTATTTCAGTCTTTCTTGGTGCTTTCTGTTGGTTGGGCAAGCCAGTAGAAAATAGAAGCACCTTGATTGGCTCAGTGTTCTGTCACTCATGGGGACACTACGTCACAGGCCAAGTCTAAGTCCTTAGCCGCTGTTTTTGTGGCGCGATGAGTAACGATGCTTTGTCCGTGTCAGTTGTCTTAATAAAAATTACGGATTGTCTCTTATCTGCTTGTCGTCCCCTTATGCTATAGTTACAATTGTCAGTAGAAACCACATTTGTTTAAGTAGGTCAGCCATATCAGCTATGTTTATTAAAAGGCAGTAAATGAGGCCAAATGAACTGTTTTGCTGCCAGACAAGACTCCGCTGATAGCCAGGTGTACCAGTGGTAAGGTGTTGGGACTCTGCTGATAGCCAGGTGTAGCAGTGGTAAGGTGTTGGGACTCTGCTGATAGCCAGGTGTAGCAGTGGTAAGGTGTTGGGACTCTGCTGATAGCCAGGTGTAGCAGTGGTAAGGTGTTGGGACTCTGCTGATAGCCAGGTGTAGCAGTGGTAAGGTGTTGGGACTCTGCTGATAGCCAGGTGTAGCAGTGGTAAGGTGTTGGGACTCTGCTGATAGCCAGGTGTAGCAGTGGTAAGATGTTGGGACTCTGCTGATAGCCAGGTGTAGCAGTGGTAAGGTGTTGGGACTCTGCTGATAGCCAGGTGTAACAGTGGTAAGGTGTTGGGACTCTGCTGATAGCCAGGTGTAGCAGTGGTAAGGTGTTGGGACTCTGCTGATAGCCAGGTGTAACAGTGGTAAGGTGTTGGGACTCTGCTGATAGCCAGGTGTAGCAGTGGTAAGGTGTTGGGACTCTGCTGATAGCCAGGTGTAGCAGTGGTAAGGTGTTGGGACTCTGCCGATAGCCAGGTGTAACAGTGGTAAGGTGTTGGGACTCTGCTGATAACCAGGTGTAGCAGTGGTAGGGTGTTGGGACTCTGCTGATAACCAGGTGTAACAGTGGTAAGGTGTTGGGACTCTGCTGATAACCAGGTGTAACAGTGGTAAGGTGTTGGGACTCTGCTGATAACCAGGTGTAACAGTGGTAAGGTGTTGGGACTCTGCCGATAACCAGGTGTAACAGTGGTAAGGTGTTGGGACTCTGCTGATAACCAGGTGTAACAGTGGTAAGGTGTTGGGACTCTGCTGATAACCAGGTGTAACAGTGGTAATTTGTTGGGACTCTGCCGATAACCAGGTGTAACAGTGGTAAGGTGTTGGGACTCTAATAACCAGGTGTAACAGTGGTAAGGTGTTGGGACTCTGCTGATAGCCAGGTGTAACAGTGGTAAGGTGTTGGGACTCTGCTGATAACCAGGACATACACAAATTAGTGTAGCAGTGGTAAGGTGTTGGGACTCTGCTGATAACCAGGTGTAACAGTGGTAAGGTGTTGGGACTCTGCTGATAACCAGGTGTAACAGTGGTAAGGTGTTGGGACTCTGCTGATAACCAGGTGTAGCAGTGGTAAGGTGTTGGGACTCTGCTGATAACCAGGTGTAACAGTGGTAAGGTGTTGGGACTCTGCTGATAACCAGGTGTAGCAGTGGTAAGGTGTTGGGACTCTGCTGTTGGGACTCTGCTGATAACCAGGTGTAGCAGTGGTAAGGTGTTGGGACTCTGCCGATAGCCAGGTGTAACAGTGGTAAGGTGTTGGGACTCTGCTGATAGCCAGGTGTAACAGTGGTAAGGTGTTGGGACTCTGCTGATAGCCAGGTGTAGCAGTGGTAAGGTGTTGGGACTCTGCTGATAACCAGGTGTAGCAGTGGTAAGGTGTTGGGACTCTGCCGATAACCAGGTGTAACAGTGGTAAGGTGTTGGGACTCTGCTGATAGCCAGGTGTAGCAGTGGTAAGGTGTTGGGACTCTGCTGATAGCCAGGTGTAACAGTGGTAAGGTGTTGGGACTCTGCCGATAACCAGGTGTAGCAGTGGTAAGGTGTTGGGACTCTGCTGATAACCAGGTGTAGCAGTGGTAAGGTGTTGGGACTCTGCTGATAGCCAGGTGTAACAGTGGTAAGGTGTTGGGACTCTGCTGATAACCAGGTGTAGCAGTGGTAAGGTGTTGGGACTCTGCTGATAACCAGGTGTAACAGTGGTAAGGTGTTGGGACTCTGCTGATAACCAGGTGTAACAGTGGTAAGGTGTTGGGACTCTGCTGATAACCAGGTGTAGCAGTGGTAAGGTGTTGGGACTCTGCTGATAACCAGGTGTAACAGTGGTAAGGTGTTGGGACTCTGCTGATAACCAGGTGTAGCAGTGGTAAGGTGTTGGGACTCTGCTGTTGGGACTCTGCTGATAACCAGGTGTAGCAGTGGTAAGGTGTTGGGACTCTGCTGATAACCAGGTGTAGCAGTGGTAAGGTGTTGGGACTCCGCTGATAGCCAGGTGTAGCAGTGGTAAGGTGTTGGGACTCTGCCGATAGCCAGGTGTAGCAGTGGTAAGGTGTTGGGACTCTGCTGATAGCCAGGTATAGCAGTGGTAAGGTGTTGGGACTCTGCTGATAACCAGGTGTAGCAGTGGTAAGGTGTTGGGACTCTGCTGATAACCAGGTGTAGCAGTGGTAAGGTGTTGGGACTCTGCCGATAGCCAGGTGTAACAGTGGTAAGGTGTTGGGACTCTGCCGATAGCCAGGTGTAACAGTGGTAAGGTGTTGGGACTCTGCTGATAGCCAGGTGTAGCAGTGGTAAGGTGTTGGGACTCTGCTGATAGCCAGGTGTAGCAGTGGTAAGGTGTTGGGACTCTGCCGATAGCCAGGTGTAACAGTGGTAAGGTGTTGGGACTCTGCTGATAGCCAGGTGTAGCAGTGGTAAGGTGTTGGGACTCTGCTGATAACCAGGTGTAGCAGTGGTAAGGTGTTGGGACTCTGCTGATAACCAGGTGTAACAGTGGTAAGGTGTTGGGACTGCTGTTGGGACTCTGCTGATAACCAGGTGTAACAGTGGTAAGGTGTTGGGACTCTGCTGATAACCAGGTGTAGCAGTGGTAAGGTGTTGGGACTCTGCTGATAGCCAGGTGTAACAGTGGTAAGGTGTTGGGACTCTGCTGATAGACAGGTGTAGTAGTGGTAAGGTGTTGGGACTCTGCTGATAGCCAGGTGTAGCAGTGGTAAGGTGTTGGGACTCTGCTGATAGCCAGGTGTAGCAGTGGTAAGGTGTTGGGACTCTGCTGATAGCCAGGTGTAGCAGTGGTAATGTTGGGACTCTGCTGATAGCCAGGTGTAGCAGTGGTAAGGTGTTTTTGTGATAGCCAGGTGTAGCAGTGGTAAGGTGTTGGGACTCTGCTGATAACCAGGTGTAGCAGTGGTAAGGTGTTGGGACTCTGCTGATAGCCAGGTGTAGCAGTGGTAAGGTGTTGGGACTCTGCTGATAACCAGGTGTAACAGTGGTAAGGTGTTGGGACTCTGCTGATAACCAGGTGTAGCAGTGGTAAGGTGTTGGGACTCTGCTGATAGCCAGGTGTAACAGTGGTAAGGTGTTGGGACTCTGCCGATAGCCAGGTGTAGCAGTGGTAAGGTGTTGGGACTCTGCTGATAGCCAGGTGTAGCAGTGGTAAGGTGTTGGGACTCTGCTGATAGCCAGGTGTAACAGTGGTAAGGTGTTGGGACTCTGCTGATAGCCAGGTGTAGCAGTGGTAAGGTGTTGGGACTCTGCTGATAGCCAGGTGTAGCAGTGGTAAGGTGTTGGGACTCTGCTGATAGCCAGGTGTAGCAGTGGTAAGGTGTTGGGACTCTGCTGATAGCCAGGTGTAGCAGTGGTAAGGTGTTGGGGACAGCTTTATGTCGGCCCTAACAGTTTGTGGGCACCGCTTGGCTCCGTTATAGTGCAATTAATGTATTGTTTAGTGTATTGGCTTTTCTGACATGCACCCCACTTTTATTTTTGTTTCCTCCACCAAGATTTACATGCTAAAATCGCCACTGTTGGGTTGTCTGCCTTATTGTTGACATTGGAAGCAGCTGTAAAGGAAGAGGAGGAGAGCTGCACGTTTTAAAAAACTTGTTCATGATTTTACTCTGACAGCTAGCCTGCATGAGTTAAATAACAGCTAACTATTTACATGTTAAATGCCTGCAGAACACATGTGCATTGTTTGCTGTCAATCAACCTAGCCGACAGAAGATCTCTATCTGATTGGACGTGTCACATTTAAAACAAAACATTGCTGCAGAATTACATTTTTAATTGGATCAAGATGTGTGTGGGTGGGGCGAAAACGTTTTCGTATTGGTCAGTTTATACCGAAAAACCCTCTTGAGTCCGAACGGAGATAGCCATTTCATCACTGCGACGCGCTGCACGTATAAAGTCAGCAACAATAGGTGTTGCGATCGTATCCTTTCAAAAATAAAAGTGAAGTTGCGGCGATTACCTTTCAAAAATAATACTATTCTTATTTTGTATATATTCTTGCACAATTCCCGAGACCCCTTAAAATCCTCCCGACCCCCCCCCCCCTCCAGTTGAGAATCACCGCCTGACACGTGGGGTAACTATATCCCCCCCCCTCTCCTAAAAACAGGGTGTTGACATACGAAGTAAAAGACAAAGGTATGTGGATGATGGTCAAGCGTTGGAAAACTATGAAGAGAAATACGTGGCTACAGTTGACTCTTTTTTGGGGGGGTGCTATTTAATGAAATGTTGTTTTTAGAGAAGGGGCATTTTTCCCAAGGACCCAGGGTTATCACTCACTGACTGCTTTATTAAAAACTGAGTACAATTTGTATCTCTAAACAAGTTGATTATTTATCTTTCGGCTCCCCAAATGGTGTGTGTATATATACTTTGTAGATATATATATAGAAGCAGAGTTGCAAAGAAAAAGCCATATCTCAGACGGGCCAATAAAAAGAAAAGATTAAGATGGGCAAAAGAACACAGACACTGGACAGAGGAACTGCTTCCTAGAAGGCCAGCATTCCGGAGTCGCCTCTTCACTGTTGACGTTGAGACTAGTGTTTTGCGGGTACTATTTGATGAAGCTGCCATTTGAGGACTTCTGAAGTGTGTGTTTCTCAAACTAGACACTCGAATGTACTTGTCCTCTTGCTCAATTGTGCACCGGGGCCTCCAACTCCTCTTTCTATTCTGGTTAGAGCCAGTTTGCGCTTTTCTATGAAGGGAGTAGGACACAGCGCTGTGCGAGATCTTCAGTTTCTTGGCAATTTCTCACATGGAATAATCTTAATTTCTCAGAAGAAAGTTCTTTGTTTCTGGCCTTTTTGAGCCTGATGCTCCAGATACTCATCTAGTCTAAAGAAGGACAGTTTTATTGCTTCCTCATTCACATGTTCCAAATACTACAGGTGTAGACCTTACAGTGAAATGCTTACTTACAAACCCCTAACCGACAGTGCAGTTTCAAAAAATACGGAGAAGACTAAGAGATAAACAATAACAAGTAATTAAAGAGGAGCAGTAAAAAATTACAATATTTACAGGGGGGTGTGGAGGCTATATACAGGGTATTACGGTACAGAGTCAATGTGGGGGCTATACTCAGGGTATTACGGTACAGAGTCAATGTGGAGGCTATATACAGGGTATCACGGTACAGAGTCAATGTGGAGGCTATATACAGGGTATTACGGTACAGAGTCAATGTGGAGGCTATATACAGGGTATTACGGTACAGAGTCAATGTGGAGGCTATATACAGGGTATTACGGTACAGAGTTAACATGGAGGCTATATACAGGGGGTACTGGTACAGAGTCAATGTGGAGGCTATATACAGGGGTACTGGTACAGAGTCAATGTGGAGGCTATATACAGGGGGTACTGGTACAGAGTCAATGTGGAGGTTATATTCAGGGTATTACGGTACAGAGTCAATGTGGAGGCTATATACAGAGTATTACGGTACAGAGACAATGTGGAGGCTATATTACAGGGTATTACGGTACAGAGTCAATGTGGAGTCTATATACAGGGTATTACGGTACAGGGTCAATGTGGAGTCTATATACAGGGTGTTACGGTACAGAGTCAATGTGGAGGCTATATACAGGGTATTATGGTACAGAGTCAATGTGGAGGCTATATACAGGGTATTACGGTACAGAGTCAATGTGGAGGCGAAATACAGGGGGTACCGGTACAGAGTCAACGTGCGGGGCACCGGTTAGTAATGAGACTATATACAGGGGGTACTGGTACAGAGTCAGTGTGCGGGGCACCGGTTAGTGATGAGACTATATACAGGGGGTACTGGTACAGAGTCAGTTTGTGGGGCACCGGTTAGTGATGAGACTATATACAGGGGGTACTGGTACAGAGTCAGTGTGTGGGGCACCGGTTAGTTGAGTTAGTATGGACATGTAGGTAGAGTTAATTCAAGTAGCAGTGATATAATGTTGAGGAGATGTTGAGGAGTCTTATGTCTTGGGGGTAGGAGCTGTTTAGAAGCCTCTTGGACCTCGACTTGGACTCCGGTACTGCTTGCATTGCGGTAGCAGAGAGAACAGTCTATGACTGGGGTGGCTGGAGTCTTTGACAATTTCTAGGGCCTCCCTCTGATACCGCCTGGTATAGAGGTACTGGATGGTGGAAGCTTGGCCCCAGTGATGTACTGGGCCGTACGCACTACCCTCTGTCGTGCCTTGCGGTCGAAGGCCGAGCAGTTGCCATACAAGGCAGTGATGCAACCAGTCAGGATGCTCTCGATGGTGCAGCTGATGACCCATGCCAAATCCTTTTAGTCTCCTGAGGGGGAATAGGTTTGGTCTTGCCCGCTTCACGACTGTCATGGTGTGCTTGGACCATGTTAGTTTGTTGGTGATGTGGACACCAAGGAACTTGAAGCTCTCAACCTGCTCCACTGCAGCCCCGTCGATGAGAATGGGGCCGTGCTCGGTACTCTTTTCATGTAGTCCACAATCATCTCCTTTGTCTTGATCACATTGAGGGAGAGATTGTTGTCTTGGCACCACACGGCCAGGTCTTTGACCTCCTCCCTATAGGCTGTCTCATTGTTGTCAGTGTTCAGGCCTACCACTGTTGTGTCATCAGCAAATTTAATGATGGTGTTGGTGTCGTGCCTGGCCGTGCAGTCATGAGTGAACAGGGAGTACAGGAGAGAGCTGAGCACGCACCCCTGAGGGACCCCTGTGTTGAGGATCAGTGTGGCGAATGTGTTGTTACCCACCCTTACCACCTGGGGGCGGCCCATCAGGAAGTCCAGGATCCAGTTGCAGAGGGAGGTGTTTAGTCCCAGGGTCCTTAGCTTATTGATGAGCTTTGAGGGCACTATGGTGTTGACGCTGAGCTGTAGTCAATAAATAGCATTCTCACATAAGTGTTCCTTCTGTCCAGGTGGGAAAGGGCAGTCTGGAGTGCAATAGAGACTACATCATCTGTGGATCTGTTGGGGCAGAAAGCAAATTGGAGTGGGTCTAGAGTTTCTGGGATGATGGTGTTGATGTGAGCCATGGGCAACCTTTCAAATCACTTCATGGCTACAGATGTGAGTGCTGTGGGTCGGTAGTCATTTATGCGGGTTACCTTATTGTTCTTGTGCACAGGCACTATGGTGGTCGGCTTGAAACACTACTTGAAACAAGTATTACAGACTCAGATAAGGAGAGGTTGAAAATGTCAGTGAAGACACTGACAGTTGGTCAACGCATGCTCGCAGTACACGTCCTGGTAATTCCTCTGGCCCTGCACCCTTGTGAATGTTGACCTGTCTAAAGGTCTTACTCACATCGGCTGCGGAGAGCGTGATCACACAGTCTTCCGGTACAGCTGATGCTCTCATGCATGTTTCAGTGTTATTTGCCTCGAAGCAAGCATAGAAGTAGTTTAGCTTGTCCTGTAGGCTCATGTCACTGGGCAGCTCTTTGTAGTCTGTAATGATTTGCAGGCCCCACCACATTCGATGAGCGTCAGAGCCAGTGTAAGACTCGATCTTAGTCCTGTACAAACACTGCCTGTTTGATGGTTCGTCGGAGGGCATTGCGGGATTTCTTATACGTTTCCGGGTTACAGTCCCGCTCCTTGAAAGCGGCAGCTCTAGCCTTTAGCACAGTGTGGTTGCTGCCTGTAATCCATGGTTTCTGGTTGGGGTATGTACGTACAGTCACTGTGGGGACGATGTCCTCGATGCACTTATTGATAAAGCCAGTGGCTGATGTGATGTATTCCTCAATGTCATCGGAAGAATCCCGGAACATGTTCCAGTTGGTGCTGCAAAACAGTCCTGGAGTTTAGCATCTGCTTCCTCTGACCACTTTTTTATTGTTCTAGTCACTGGTGCTTCCTGCTTTAATTTGAGCTTGTAAGCAGGAATCAGGAAGATATAATTATGGTCAGATTTGCCAAATGCAGGGCGACGGAGAGCTTTGTATGCATCTCTGTGTGTGGAGTATAGGTGGTCCAGAGTTATTTTCTCTCTGGTTGCACGTATAACATGTTGATAGAAATTAGGTAAAACTTGGATTTACGTTTCCCTGCATTAAAGTCCCCAGCTACTAGGAGCGTTGCCTCTGGGTGAGTGTTTTTTGTTTGCTTATGGCGGAATACAGCTCATTCAATGCTGTCTTAGTGCCTCTGACTGTGGTGGTATGTAAATACAGATAAACTCTCTCGGCAGGTAGTGTGGTCTACAGCTTATCATGAGAAACTCTACCTCAGGCGAGCAATAGCTTGAGACTTCCTTAGATATAGTGCACCAGCTGTTATTTACAAAACTACATAGTCCGCCCCCCCCCCTTGTCTTACCAGACGCTGCTGTTCTATCCTGCCGGTACATCGTATAACCAGCCAGCTGTATGTTGATAGTGTCGTCGTTCAGCCATGACTCCGTGAAGCATAAGATGTTACAGTTTTTAATGTCCCGTTGGAAATTGAATCTTCTCAATAACGTGTCCATTTTATTGTCCAAAGATTGCATGTTTGCAAGCAGAATTGAGGGGAGTGGGGGTTTATTAGATCTCCTCAGAAGGCAGCCCGCCTTCCGGCCTCTCTGAAATAGCTGAGCTGAAATAAAAGATCCCAGAAATGTTCCAGACACTCAAAAAGCTTATTCCTCACAAATGTTTTGCACAAAATTGTTTACATATCTGTTCGTGAGCATTTCTCCTTTGCCAAGATAATACATCCACCTGACAGGTGTGGCATATCAAGAAGCAGATTAAACAGCATGATCATTACACAGGTGCACTTCGTTCTGGGGACAATAAAAGGCCACTCTAAAAAGTGTAGTTTTGTCACACGACACAATGCCACAGATGTCTCAAGTTTTGAGGGAGAGTGGAGATGGCATGCTGACTGCAGGAATGTCCACCACAGCTGTTGCCATATTATTGAATGTTAATTTTCGGTACACAATTCTTGGATGCGAGACGCATCCTTGGTCTCAACCTTTAAGTCTTTACTGAAGACTCATCTCTTCAGTGGGTCATATGATTGAGTGTAGTCTGGCCCAGGAGTGTGAAGGTGAACAGAAAGGCTCTGGAGCAATGAACCACCCTTGCTGTCTCTGCCTGGCCCGTTCCCCTCTCTCCACTGGGATTCTCTGCCTCTAACCCTATTATAGGGGCTGAGTCACTGGCTTACTAGGGCTCTTTCATACCGTCCCTAGGAGGGGTGCGTCACTTGAGTGGGTTGAGTCACTGATGTGACCTTCCTGTCTGGGTTGGCGCCCCCCCTTGGGTTGTGCCGTGCCGGAGATTTTTGTGGGCTATACTCAGCCTTGTCTCAGGATGATAAGTTGGTGGTTGAAGATATCCCTCTAGTGGTGTGGTGGCTGTTCTTTGGCAAAGTGGGTGGGGTTATATCCTTCCTGTTTGGCCCTGTCCGGGGGTGTCATCGGATGGGGCCACAGTGTCTCCTGACCCCTCCTGTCTCAGCCTCCAGTATTTATGCTGCAGTAGTTAATGTGTCGTGGGGTTGGGGTCAGTTTGTTATATCTGGAGTACTTCTCCTGTCCTATCCGGTGTCCTGTGTGAATTTAAGTATGCTCTCTCTAATTCTCTCTTTCTTTCTCTCTCTCGGAGGACCTGAGCCCAAGGACCATGCCTCAGGACTACCTGACATGATGACTCCTTGCTGTCCCCAGTCCACCTGGCCATGCTGCTTCTCCAGTTTCAACTGTTCTGCCTGTGATTATTATTATTTGACCATGCTGGTCATTTATGAACATTTGAACATCTTGGCCATGTTCAGTTATAATCTCCACCCGGCACAGCCAGAAGAGGACTGACCACCCCACATAGCCCGGTTCCTCTCTAGGTTTCTTCCTAGGTTTTGGCCTTTCTAGGGAGTTTTTCCTAGCCACCGTGATTCTACACCTGCATTGCTTGCTGTTTGTGGTTTTAGGCTGGGTTTCTGTACAGCACTTTGAGATATCAGCTGATGTACAAAGGGCTATATAAATAAATTTGATTTGATTTGGAAGCTGAAAATGTCTCAGTTCTTCCATGGCCTGCATACTCACCAGACATATCATTAATTCAGCATGTTTGGTATGCTCTGGATTTATGTGTACGGCATTGTGTTCCCTCCAATATCCAGCATTTACACCTGTTGTATTCGGCGCATGTGACAAATACAATTTGATTTGATTTGAACTTCAGACAGTCATTGAAGTGGAGTGGGACAACACTCCACAATCATCAGCCTGATCAACTCTATGCAAAGGAGATGAGGCAAGTGGTGGTCAAACCAGATACTGACTGGTTTTCTGATCCACGTCCCTACCTTTTTTTAAAAAGGTATCTGTGACCACCAGATGCATATCTGTATTCCCAGTCATGTGAAATCCATAGATTGGGGCCTAACGCATTAATTTTAATTGACTGATTTCCTTATATGAACTGTAACTCAGTAAAATCTTAGAAATGGTTGAAATTATATTTTTGTTAAGTATATATATATATATATATATATATATATACATACAAAGTTTATAGCGCTAACTTAGATTGTATATGTATATCTCTTTTCTAAATGATGAAATATTAGATGAATTTACCTCAATATCGTTTTGTTAGTGACTTAAACATTTCAGACAGATAGCAGTTTTAGTTGAGTTGGCAGCCGTGGAACTTGTAGGACAAATAATTGTGACAAAACAGTGGTTTCTGTGAGAATTACAGGGGGGGGTAGTTCTCCCTTGGTAGCTTGTTACTCTACTAGAATAAAACGATTGGATGGAAACCTGGTTATTTTAAGAACAAAATCTATGTGATGATTGGGGCGACACTAGCCTCGTCGCGAAACTGTGCCAATAGGATACTGCCTCAAGAAAGATTTCAAACGAAACACTTAACCTGTTGCACGTTTTGGCAGGTAAGGCTGGCTTGTTTAAATGTATGTAAAGTCTGCAGTCTTCTCATCATTAGGATCATGTAGATGATTAATGAATAGGGCAGTCAGTCAACTCCATCTACTGATCACATTGTTTCCATGGTTTCGCTTAAGCAGTTAGCTTCTCATCTAATCATCTCGGAATTTGGCCCCTCCACTATAAGCCAAGACTGCAAGTCTGGTAAGCCTATAGCCGTTTTGTTTCACACTGGAACCAAACAAAGAGTAAGCTAAAATAGTTTATTTAATGTCTTGGAATTAAAATATAGTCCTGAATTAGTCCGTCAGCAGAGAGTTAAAGCGACAGTACAAAACTGCAGAATAAACCCTGTTTTTATGGACACAAATAATCAATAGTTGTTCCTGTACACTGCTATGCTCTATGTGTACCATATAGTGTTCCGGGGCCTCACGCAAACCTATTTGACCACAGTAAAAATCCAGCAACACTTCCTATGACCTAACGTCTATTTCAAACTCCTCTGTTTTGTACAGAAAATTGTGTACGGTGCAGTATGTATGTCCAATGTGAAAATCCGATTGTATTTAAACTGATTGTCCACTCTTTCAAGGCAGCAGAATGAGCAGTGATGTTCCTTGGGGTGTAAACTCTTGTGGATTTGGAAAGCAGAAGTGCTCCTGTGTAGAATGGACACCTATGTTACTGTGACACAACAGAGAGAGAGAGAAGTGTGCACAGTGCAGTAAACGATAGGAGTACAGACACAAAAAACAATCAATACGAAACAATATAAATGTCCCATATGAAACATTGTGCAATGTGAATGAGCTAATTAACAATTTGATTTTAAAAGTGTTTCCTAAAGTTGATTATTATAATTATTATAAAATATATTATTAAAATATACTATTACTGTTGTTAACTGACTTGCCTAGTAAAATAAAGGTAAAATTAAATTAAAATTAATAGTAGCATTATAAGTAATGTTTAGTTGTTTGTATTACTGCTGTTACCATGACAACTATCATGGCTTGTAATGCTGTTAACAATATCAACGCTATAATATTTTTTGTGCTATTAAGGCAAATCACTTTTTTCCCTTTTTTTATATTGTTAAATAACATTCTAAGTCTGCTCAACATTTCCTCATAAAATGTTACAAATTTCGCTAATTTCTATTTTTATTTTTTTTAATTGCCGAGGTCACGGTTTTATTTTTGCTAGGTATTGTTTATTTTTTCTGTTTTATTATTGTTGGCGGAATGAAGGTCTGATCTCGCTCTTGAATTTTCACGTGACATTTTTGGAATCAACTCCGTCTGTCAAAATCGGAGACCGCTCAGCGATCAGAATTCCATTGAAAGGGTCAATGAGGGAGTTCTATTCCACTGGTCTGGATAAAACCGGGCAATGGCCCGGCACGCCATCGGCGAAAGCGGAGAGGGAGGAGCGCAATTTTCAAATCAAACATTAATCTGCGCCGCCCGGTCATCATGGTGCATCGTCCAAAAACATAAATCTTTTCCATAAAATAAATGTGTGAATTTTCAAACTAGTTTTCACTGGGTAGGTAAAACAGCGTTTTTATAAATAAATAAAAGTCACTTTTGCATGTGAAAACAATGAATCCTTCTCATCACTGATCACTCCACGTGCTTAATTAAGTCACTTTTGTTTTTAGCCGAGTTGAAGCGGGGAACCTGGCTCATGCCCGCAAGTCCGCCCGGTTACAACAAACACGTTCACTTTTCACCTGGTGTAAACTCCTCCCTCGGGGTAAACCGGGCCAGATAAACAAATCCCCTCAATAATATATCCCATTTAGCAGACGCTTTTGTCCAAAGCGACTTACAAGTCGGCTGGGGCCACTACTGCATATGGGTGGCCCCAGTGGGAAACGAACCCACGACGCTTGGCGTTGCAAGCGCCATGCTCTACCGACTGCCACACAGGACCCTCAATGAGTGGATAACCCCCGCGCATTGTCATGAAAAACATTAATCCAATCCACTCCAGAAGTGAGGGAGGCAACGAGAATGACTTTCCAACGAACCTCTGATTTACAATGAATCAATGAATTTCTTAATGATTAGCAAATTACTGTTGAATCATTGATTTGTTTTTCCTCATTTGTTTAAGTACAAGTTTGGAATTTCAAAATCATGATTTTGTTAGCCTACCTTATTCTCGAATGAGACAAGGGAAATGAAATACAATCTCAGTTGTACAAAGTACATACATTTCCCCCCTCAAATATCACTCGAGAGTATTTTTGGAAACAGTGGGCGCACAATGGCAGTTAGTTGGAGCCTGTTGTGTAATAGCTGTGAGTCATTTGGGTAAAGCAGGTCTAAATCTACTAAATCCTAGATGACTAACGAGCGCGGGGGATATTTTGGTCCTATTTGGTCTGATCCAGCCTCATACAGGCTACGTCCCAATGGCACCCTTGCATCCACTACTTTCGACCAGAGCCCTATGGGTCCTGGGTCAAAAGTAGTGCACTCATATAGGGAATAGTGTGTTATTTGGGAGGGTAGAATAGTCTCAGAGGCAGTTTACGATGAAGTAAACTCACAGGAATGTGTGGCAAAAAAGCCCCTGGAAATGTGGAATCCTGTGTAAGAAGACGGAGTGAGTAGAGGAGGGTAGAAGAGGAGAGATGCAAGGGGCAGGAGGGACCGGGGAGGGGAGGTATAGAGGAATGTCGACTGATTTGACATGTTATGTTTGGCAGACACTACCCTCTGCTTTAATACATGATTGAATTACAGTAATGTCTCTGAGAAAATATTTAACGGACATTTTAACTGTCTACGTACAAACTATATGAGGTAATGATAACATAAAAGACGCAAAAGTTATTGATGAATATCAGAAATTATATTTTGAGAATATGGTCAGAACCTTCCCTCTTGGTGATATAGATTTAAGTCTCTGTGGTTTGATGTGGGGCATGTAGTTTGTCATGACGTTATTACATACAGGAAATGTTACAAAAAAAAACTACAAATGCTAAATGAGTTAAAAGTTGTAATGTAGAATCGTCTTATTGTTCCCTGAAAATATTGTTTGCAGCGTGACTGACCGAGAGCCTCAGTCCCGCACCACAATGACAGTGTTTACAGATGAACATGAGTGTGGGCTTTTCCTCTTCATTCAAAAGACAATCTATCTTTTGTCTTGTGGCCCAGGTCAGTCATGCATGTGGCTGTGGGGTTTATCTGACCATGTGACTCAGCATGAATCCGTTCCATGCTTGCGTCTCACAGGGCACCCTATTCCCTATGTAGTGCACTACTGTAGACCAGAAGCCTTATGGGCCCTGGTTAGAAATAGGGCTCTGGTCAAAAGTAGTACACTATATAAGCAATGGGGTGCCATTTGGGGCACTGGCCAATGATTGTGCTGGACTTTGACTGATTACATGGGCACTTTTCCTAATGACAAAAGAAACGAACCGCCAATTTCAAAGGGCATTATCACAGGATCATAGGATAAATGCCAGGGGTAATGATGCCAAGCCCTACTATAGTATAGATGCCAGGGGTAATGATGCCAAACCCTTTCACTATGTCTTCTAGAACCTGATTCACACAGTCATTCCCCTGTCTGTCTTTCACGATGTCTTCTAGAACCTGTTTTACCCGTTCCCCTGTCTGTCTTTCACTATGTCTTGTAGAACCTGTTTTACCCGTTCCCCTGTCTGTCTTTCACTGTCTTCTAGAACCTGTTTTACCCGTTCCCCTGTCTGTCTTTCACTGTCTTCTAGAACCTGTTTTACCCGTTCCCCTGTCTGTCTTTCACTATGTCTTGTAGAACCTGTTTTACCCGTTCCCCTGTCTGTCTTTCACTATGTCTTCTAGAACCTGTTTTACCCGTTCCCCTGTCTGCCTTTCACTATGTCTTGTAGAACCTGTTTTACCCGTTCCCCTGTCTGCCTTTCACTATGTCTTGTAGAACCTGTTTTACCCGTTCCCCTGTCTGTCTTTCACTATGTCTTCTAGAACCTGTTTTACCCGTTCCCCTGTCTGTCTTTCACTATGTCTTGTAGAACCTGTTTTACCCGTTCCCCTGTCTGTCTTTCACTATGTCTTGTAGAACCTGTTTTACCCGTTCCCCTGTCTGTCTTTCACTATGTCTTCTAGAACCTGTTTTACCCGTTCCCCTGTCTGTCTTTCACTGTCTTCTAGAACCTGTTTTACCCGTTCCCCTGTCTGTCTTTCACTGTCTTCTAGAACCTGTTTTACCCGTTCCCCTGTCTGCCTTTCACTATGTCTTGTAGAACCTGTTTTACCCGTTCCCCTGTCTGTCTTTCACTATGTCTTGTAGAACCTGTTTTACCCGTTCCCCTGTCTGTCTTTCACTATGTCTTCTAGAACCTGTTTTACCCGTTCCCCTGTCTGTCTTTCACTATGTCTTCTAGAACCTGTTTTACCCGTTCCCCTGTCTGTCTTTCACTGTCTTCTAGAACCTGTTTTACCCGTTCCCCTGTCTGTCTTTCACTATGTCTTCTAGAACCTGTTTTACCCGTTCCCCTGTCTGTCTTTCACTATGTCTTCTAGAACCTGTTTTACCCGTTCCCCTGTCTGTCTTTCACTGTCTTCTAGAACCTGTTTTACCCGGTACCCTGTCTGTCTTTCACTGTCTTCTAGAACCTGTTTTACCCGTTCCCCTGTCTGTCTTTCACTATGTCTTGTAGAACCTGTTTTACCCGTTCCCCTGTCTGTCTTTCACTATGTCTTCTAGAACCTGTTTTACCCGTTCCCCTGTCTGTCTTTCACTATGTCTTCTAGAACCTGTTTTACCCGTTCCCCTGTCTGTCTTTCACTATGTCTTCTAGAACCTGTTTTACCCGTTCCCCTGTCTGTCTTTCACTGTCTTCTAGAACCTGTTTTACCCGTTCCCCTGTCTGTCTTTCACTATGTCTTCTAGAACCTGTACATATTCATTCACCATATATACGCACACACACACACACACACACACACACACACACACACACACACACACACACACACACACACACACACACACACACACACACACACACACACACACACACACACACACACACACACACACACACACACACACACACACACACACACAATACATTACTATCCTGATACAGGAATGCAAATTCATTGAAACATAATTAATGTGTGAAGTCCCACTGATATCTCTGTAACCTTTCTTATTTAGAAGGGGAGGAAGGTCAGTATTTACCGAATAATTCCAGATAAATAGTGCTACCGATATACATATAAAAGATGCAGTCAGAAAAACCAGTATTTATAAAACACTTAGTCAACTATTTACAACTATTTACAATTTACAATTTATTAACAGCAAATCAAAATCACAAGGAGTAAAATACCTTGCTTTACATGAATAAAAAAAGAAATATACTCAAAATCAATAAATATTTCATTTAGAAATCATTCCCACTGACTACTGATGAGGTTTAAATGATGAACTGACCTATCGATCCTCGACTTTGGCGATGTCATTTACTAAATAAGCCTCCAACACTCTACTCAGCAAATGTAATGCGGTCTATCAAAGTGCCATCTGTTTTGTCACTAAAGCCCCATATACTACCCAACACTGCGACCCGTTGGCTGGCCCTGGCTAAATATTCATCGCCGTATGAAGGAAAAGACATGATAATGGATGAGGATGATAATCTCCTGTTATTAACTGAGTGGCAGATAGTCAGACACATTTTAAAAATAAAATAATACATTTTTAAAAGGAGGAAAACAAGAGATTGTAAAGTTGTCAACAGTTACTCCTCTGACTGTTCTGCTGGAGAAATGATCTTTGTCTATTGGATGTCTTTTGGCCGAGGAACAAAGAGGGCAGTCTGCTGTGAGATTCGAGGTTGTTATTGTTAATTGTGCAACATCATCATTCACTTTTAAGCCTTCTGTCCATGGAATGAGCCGCCCAAACTCAAGAGACAATTCAACACAAATACGTTGATTCAATCCAAAACGAGACGATTTCTTTTTGATTCAATTAAAAAAAGGAGACGATTCAGTTAAAATCAGCCCTTGTCTTATTGGTCCAGATCCAGCCCTTGTCTCATTGGTCCAGTATTCAGCCCTTGTCTTATTGGTCCAGATCCAGCGTGTCGAGCTCCTCCTCTACCCCGTCCAGATAATCTCCAGTGAACAGGTTCTCGTCTACAGGGACATCCTCCGTGTCCCCCTCCGTGTCCCTCTCCGTGTCCCTCTCCGTGTCCCCCTCCGTGTCCTCCTCCGTGTCCCTCTCCGTGTCCCCCTCCGTGTCCTCCTCCGTGTCCCTCTCCGTGTCCCCCTCCGTGTCCCCCTCCGTGCCCCTCTCCGTGTCCCTCTCCGTGTCCCCCTCCGTGTCCCCCTCCGTGTCCTCCTCCGTGTCCTCCTCCGTGTCCCTCTCCGTGTCCCCCTCCGTGTCCTCCTCCGTGTCCTCCTCCGTGTCCTCCTACATGTACTCTCCGTGTCCCCCTCCGTGTCCCTCTGCGTGTCCTCTCCGTGTCCCTCTCCGTGTCCTCCTCCGTGTCCCTCTCCGTGTCCCCCTCCGTGTCCTCCTCCGTGTCCTCCTCCGTGTCCCTCTCCGTGTCCCCCTCCGTGTCCTCCTCCGTGTCCTCCTCCGTGTCCTCCTACATCCGTGTCCCCCTCCTCCATCTGTGTCCTCTCCGTGTCCCTTTCCGTGTCCTCCTGTGTCCCTCTCCGTGTCCTCCTCCGTGTCCCTCTCCGTGTCCTCCTCCGTGTCCTCCTCCGTGTCCTCCTCCGTGTCCCTCTCCGTGTCCCCCTCCGTGTCCCTCTCCGTGTCCCTCTCCGTGTCCCCCTCCGTGTTCTCCTCCGTGTCCTCCTCCGTGTCCCTCTCCGTGTCCTCCTCCGTGTCCCCCTCCGTGTCCCCCTCCGTGTTCTCCTCCGTGTCCTCCTCCGTGTCCTCCTCCGTGTCCCTCTCCGTGTCCCTCTCAGTGTCCCTCCTCCGTGTCCCTGTCCGTGGCCCCCTCCGTGTCCTCCTCCGTGTCCCTCTCCGTGTCCCCCTCCGTGTCCTCCTCCGTGTCCCTCTCCGTGTCCTCCTCCGTGTCCCCCTCCGTGTCCCCCTCCGTGTCCCCCTCTCCGTGTCCTCCTCCGTGTCCTCCTCCGTGTCCCTCTCCGTGTCCCCCCTCCGTGTCCTCCTCCGTGTCCTCCTCCGTTCCCTCTCCGTGTCCCCCTCCGTGTCCCCTCCTCCGTACCCTCTCCGTGTCCCCCCTCCGTGTCCCCTCCTCCGTGTCCTCCTCCGTGTCCCCCTCCGTGTCCTCCTCCGTGTCCTCCTCCGTGTCCCTCTCCGTCCCCCCTCCGTGTCCCTCTCCATCCCCCTCCGTGTCCCCCTCTGTGTCCTCCTCCGTGTCCTCCTCCGTGTCCTCCTCCGTGTCCCCCTCTCCGTGTCCTCCTCCGTGTCCTCCTCCGTGTCCCCCTCCGTGTCCTCCTCCGTGTCCCCCTGTCAATTTGGCTTGTTGAGCGTTAAAATCCGGTGCGCCTGGCACCTACTACCGTACCCCGTTCAAAAGGCACTTCAAAATGTTGTCTTGCCTGTTCACCTTCTGAATGGCACACAGACACAATCCATGTCTCAGTTGTCTCACGGCTCCCCCCTTTCATCTACACTGATTGCAGTGGATTTAACAGGTGACAACAATAAGGGATCATAGCTTTCACCTGGATTCACCTGGTCAGTCTGTGTCATGGAAGGAGCAGGTGTTCTTCATTTTCTTTTGTACACTCGCTGTACAGGACAATGTTCAGGGCAGGACATTTCATTCAAGGGGTTTTGTCACCACCCTGTGGTAGGAGAGGAGATGGCTCATGTGCTTCGGTGTATTGTGAAATATTGTCCTTCCTCCCAGGCCATACAGAGGGCATGAAAATACTGTATCTACCAGTACAATTACAAAGACCCGGATCAACACCAGCTCAAAAAGGAGACCCACAAACCAATAAAGTCTGCTAGATATACTCAAGGCTTCTGTACCAGACTTATTTTATTGCTCCTGTCTCAAATAACAATAACAATAAACCGAGTAGCAACTCCCCCCAGTGACCTGCCTGCTGATAAATCAGCCCTCTTCCTCTTCATGTCCTGCTCATCCTTAGCGATCCTCTAGTGTCTCTTCCTCATCAGGTCTCATCCTTAGCGATCCTCTAGTGTCTCTTCCTCTTCATGTCTCATCCTTAGCGATCCTCTAGTGTCTCTTCCTCGTCAGGTCTCATCCTTAGCGATCCTCTAGTGTCTCTTCCTCTTCATGTCTCATCCTTAGCGATCCTCTAGTGTCTCTTCCTCGTCAGGTCTCATCCTTAGCGATCCTCTAGTGTCTCTTCCTCGTCATGTCTCATCCTTAGCGATCCTCTAGTGTCTCTTCCTCGTCAGGTCTCATCCTTAGCGATCCTCTAGTGTCTCTTCCTCTTCATGTCCTGCTCATCCTTAGCGATCCTCTAGTGTCTCTTCCTCTTCAGGTCTCATCCTTAGCGATCCTCTAGTGTCTCTTCCTCTTCATGTCTCATCCTTAGCGATCCTCTAGTGTCTCTTCCTCGTCTTCTAGGCCAGGAACTTCTCCAGAGTGATACGGGTGACATTAGGACCCAGGGCTGATCGCTGCAAATAGAGATGATTTAAAAAAAAATGTTTTTGGTAACAAATAGCCATTGATACACCATTTTAGAAACTATGAATAAATACATGTGACATTTTTGTTGTTGTAAACATTTATAAGAGGTTACAAGGCTTTATTCATGTAAATGGTAATAAAACTGTTATACCAACATTTACTTCACAAATCTAGTACCTTTGGAATGATCCTAGACATAGAATGACATAGATTATGTTTATCAACTCTACTACATTAGGAATGATCCTAGACATAGAATGATATAGATTATGTTTCACAACTCTACTACATTAAGAATGATCCTAGACATAGATTATGTTTCACAACTCTACTACATTAGGAATGATCCTAGACATAGATTATGTTTCACAACTCTACTACATTAGGAATGATCCTAGACATAGAATGACATAGATTATGTTTATCAACTCTAGTACATTAGGAATGATCCTCGTGGTTAGAGTTTAGGGGCGGCAGGTAGCCTAGTGGTTAGAGTGTAGAGGAGGCATGTAGCCTAGTGGTTAGAGTGTAGGGGCGGTAGGTAGCCTAGTGGTTAGAGTGTAGAGGAGGCAAGTAGCCTAGTGGTTAGAGTGTAGAAGAGGCAAGTAGCCTAGTGGTTAGAGTGTAGGGACGGCAGGTAGCCTAGTGGTTAGAGTGTATGGGCGGCAGGTAGCCTAGTGGTTAGAGTGTAGAGGAGGCAAGTAGCCTAGTGGTTAGAGTGTAGAGGCGGCAGGTAGCCTAGTGGTTAGAGTGTAGGGACGGCAGGTAGCCTTGTGGTTAGAGTGTAGGGGCGGCAGCTAGACTAGTGGTTAGAGTGTAGGGACGGTAGGTAGCCTAGTGGTTAGAGTGTAGAGGAGGCAAGTAGCCTAGTGGTTAGAGTGTAGAGGTGGCAGGTAGCCTAGTGGTTAGAGTGTAGGGACGGTAGGTAGCCTAGTGGTTAGAGTGTAGAGGTGACAGGTACTGTATCCTTGTGGGTTAGAGTGTAGGGGCAGCAGGTAGCCTAGTGGTTAGAGTGTAGGGGCGGCAGGTAGCCTAGTGGTTAGAGTGAAGGGGCGGCAGGTAGCCTAGTGGTTAGAGTGTAGGGGCGGCAGGTAGCCTAGTGGTTAGAGTGTAGGGGCAGCAGGTAGCCTAGTGGTTAGAGTGAAGGGGCGGCAGGTAGCCTAGTGGTTAGAGTGTAGGGGCGGCAGGTAGCCTAGTGGTTAGAGTGAAGGGGCGGCAGGTAGCCTCGTGGTTAGAGCGTAGGGGAGGTAACCGGAAGGTTGCTGGATCAAATCCCCGAGCTTACAAGGTAAAACATATGTTGTTCTGCTCCTGTGCAAGGCAGTTAACCCACTGTTCCACAGAGTGCCGTTGTCAATTACGCCCCCCCGCACCTCTCTGAATCAGGTTAAATGTGGAAGACACATTTTAGTTGAATACATTCAGTTGGACAACTGACTAGGTTTCCCCCTTTCTCTTTCTCACTCCAACTTCAATGCTGTGATGTTAAAGAGAATGAGAGGCAGTTATGGCGTTTTACAGCTCGGGTATGGAGGGGTGTGAGGGACAATTTGAAAAGAATGTAGGTCTATTAGAGACTTTTTAACAACACTGCCCAGAATCCTATCACTCAATCATCAATAGTCCCAGTATCTTTGGCGACTTTTTGTGTAACATGCTTGAAAAAAAGCTCATTCATCTCTTCCAGCTCCTTCTTCTTGTCAATCTTCTTCTTCTTCTTCTCTCCTTCAGCGGCTGCAAATCTGATAACATCAGGCACAGACACACATTGAATTAGACCGGGTGGGACACTAAGGTCCAGTCACACCGAAAGATATATTGGGGACGGGGGGGCAGGAGCTACCACGCTTTTGAAAAAGTATTCATCCCCCCTTTGTTGTTTTGTGGAAATTTGTGGAGTGAATCTATGATTATTATTATTTGACTCTGCTGGTCATTTATGAACATTTGAACATCTTGGCCATGTTCTGTTATAATCTCCACCCGGCACAGCCAGAAGAGGACTGGCCACCCCACATAGCTTGATTCCTCTCTAGGTTTCTTCCTAGGTTCTGGCCTTTCTAGGGAGTTTTTCCTAGCCACCGTGCTTCTACACCTGCATTGCTTGCTGTTTGGGGGTTTTAGGCTGGGTTTCTGTACAGCACTTTGAGATATCAGCTGATGTAAGAAGGGTTTTATGAATAAATTTGATTTGGAGTAGTTGAAAAAGGAGTTTTAATGACTCCAACCTAAAGTAAACTTCTGACTTCACCTGTACCTGTAGTGTTCCCACCTGTCGTCCATTCTGCTGTTCATGCTTGACTTGATGGTTTACTATTGTAAAGTGGCTGTTCCACTGATGTCAGAAGGTGAATTCACCAATTTGTAAGTCGCTCTGGATAAGAGCGTCTGCTAAATGACTTAAATGTAATGTAAATGAGTGACAGTTTTGATAAACTTCTGCTGCTTGCCTCCTTTCTTGTTTTTCAGTCCAGATGTCTTGTCCTGGTGAATGTACAACCAGCAGCAGAAGGGTCATATTTCGGCTAACGACCTGACACATGACATTGACTTCCAAGATGACTCCCAAAAGATTCAGCCATGGCTCAGGACAACACCGATCAATCAACAAGTATGATCTGCCTCCTGAACAATTAAACTTGATGTTGTTGCTATTGTTGGCAAATTGGGTGAACCACAGCAGATACAGTCAGATGAAGACTAGCACATGCTACACCGCAAAGTGTGCATTATGACCTACACTGCGGTACTCTATTTAAACAATACAAAAGTATGGCATCATATTATAATTCTATACTACATCTAGGCTAAATCCTTCTTATCATCAGACATAAAGCATAAATGCCAATGTACACTATCATTTAGAAGAAATTTGATTTTGTAACAGCAGTTTAATGTGTTCCCCTTGCCTGGTTGATGGCTAATGCCTAATCTCAAATGGACAGCAACACCCTGCTGTAGAGCCATTATTAACCCTGGTGTAATTCAGACATCATTAACCCTGGTGTAATTCAGACATCATTAACCCTGGTGTAATTCAGACATCATTAACCCTGGTGTAATTCAGACATCATTAACCCTGGTGTAATTCCTACATCATTACCCCTGGTGTAATTCCTACATCATTAACCCTGGTGTAATTCCTACATCATTAACCCTGGTGTAATTCAGACATCATTAACCCTGGTGTAATTCAGATAATAACCCTGGTGAAATTCATACATCATTAACCCTGGTGTAATTCCTACATCATTAACCCTGGTGTAATTCCTACATCATTAACCCTGGTGTAATTCAGACATCATTAACCCTGGTGTAATTCAGATAATAACCCTGGTGTAATTCAGACATCATTAACCCTGGTGTAATTCAGACACCATTAACCCTGGTGTAATTCAGACATTAACCCTGGTGTAATTCCTACATCATTAACCCTGGTGTAATTCCTACATCATTAACCCTGGTGTAATTCAGACATCATTAACCCTGGTGTAATTCAGACATCATTAACCCTGGTGTAATTCAGACATCATTAACCCTGGTGTAATTCAGACATCATTAACCCTGGTGTAATTCCTACATCATTAACCCTGGTGTAATTCCTACATCATTAACCCTGGTGTAATTCCTACATCATTGACCCTGGTGTAATTCAGATATCATTAACCCTGGTGTAATTCATACATCATTGACCCTGGTGTAATTCAGACATCATTAACCCTGGTGTAATTCCTACATCATTAACCCTGGTGTAATTCCTACATCATTAACACTGGTGTAATTCAGACATTAAACCTGGTGTAATTCCTACATCATTGACCCTGGTGTTATTCCTACATCAATAACCCTGGTGTAATTCAGACATCATTAACCCTGGTGAAATTCAGACACAATTAACCCTGGTGTAATTCCTACATAATTAACCCTGGTGTAATTCATACACAATTAACCCTGGTGTAATTCATACGCCATTAACCCTGGTGTAATTCATACATCATTGACCCTGGTGTATTTCAGACATCATTAACCCTGGTGTAATTCCTACATCATTAACCCTGGTGTAATTCAGACATCATTAACGCTGATGTAATTACTACATCTTTAACCCTGGTGTAATTTAGACATCATTAACGCTGGTGTAATTCCTACAACATTGACCCTGGTGTAATTCCAACATAATTAACCCTGGTGTAATTCATACACCATTAACCCTGGTGTAATTCCAACATAATTAACCCTGGTGTAATTCATACACCATTAACCCTGGTGTAATTTAGACATCATTAACCCTGGTGTAATTCCTACATCATTAACCCTGGTGTAATTCCTACATCATTAACCCTGGTGTAATTCAGACATCATTAACCCTGGTGTAATTCAGACATCATTAACCCTGGTGTAATTTAGACATCATTAACCCTGGTGTAATTCCTACAACATTGACCCTGGTGTAATTCCAACATAATTAACCCTGGTGTAATTCCTACACCATTAACCCTGGTGTAATTCATACACCATTAACCCTGGTGTAATTCATACATCATTAACCCTCAGCCCTCTTTTCCCATCAACTCCCTCCATCTACTGGACAGGGCTGAGTGACCGGATGACTTTCCCATACATCAGGCTAACCCAGCTATGGGGTTTTATAATATTCAGATACACAATGCCTGCACGTAGACCCGGTAAAACTGCTGCCAATGACTGGAACGAACTACAAAAATCTCTGAAACTGGGAACACTCATCTCCCTCACGAGTTTTAAGCACCAGCTGTCAGAGCAGCTCACAGATTACTGCACCTGTACATAGCCCGTCTATAATTTAGCCCAAACAACTACCTCCTCCCCCTACTGTATTTATGTAACGCTTGGCGTCTGGGGAAAAAGTGGAGGACCAAAATGAAGCATGATGATTATCCATTTAAATAGACATTTTCATTTTTTTAGGCAAGTCAGTTAAGAACAAATTCTTATTTTCAATGACGACCGAGGAACAGTGGGTTAACTGCCTGTTCAGGGGCAGAATGACAGATTTGTACCTTGTCAGCTCAGGGATTTGAACTTGCAACCTTCTGGTTACTAGTCCAACGCTCTAACCACTAGGCTACCCTGCCACCCCATAGAATACCTTAACAACGAACAAAAAAACAATAAACCAACAAAATGAACGAATATGAAACAGTCCCGTAACGTGAACACAGGAAACAGGAACAATCACCCACAATACAAAACAGGCTACCTAAATATGGTTCTCAATCAGGGACAACGATTGACAGCTGCCTCTGAGAACCATACCAGGCCAAACACAGAAATAGAAAATCATAGACAAACTAACATAGACAACCCACCCAACTCAAGCCCTGACCATACTAAAACAAAAGACAAAACAAAGGAACTAAGGTCAGAACGTGACAATTTATTTATTTTGCTCCCCTTTATTTCTATCTCTACTTTGAACATTCTTCCACTGCAAATCTACCATTCCAGTGTTTTACTTGCTATATTGTATTTACTTTGCCACCATTGCCTTTTTTTGCCTTTACCTCCCTTATCTCACCTCATTTGCTCACATCGTATATAGACTTATTTCCTACTGTAATATTGACTGTATGTTTGTTTTACTCCATGTGTAAATCTGTGTTGTTGTAGGTGTATTTTAGACAGGTTGCAATTGTAAATGAGAACTTGTTCTCAACTTACCTACCTGGTTAAATAAAGGTGAGAAAAAAAAATACAACCATCCAGATTTTCATTTACACAGATTGATCAACCAGAACTTGTCTGTCTAATAAGCTTATGCACAGCAATGCAAAACGTATGTACTTTCTGGTAACAAAGGACTCTTCTCTATTGAAGTCCCTTTCAAGTCCTTACATGAAAATCCATAGCTGTTCCTATGTGGTCATGCACGTCCACCAGAATTGACTTGGGGCGGAAGGCTTTGACCAAGCACCTGAATGAGTTATCTAGAGGCTCCTGTAACTCCTTTAATCAGGGCATTACCTGTACACAACTGTCTGCAGCAGCCTTCTCAATTGGAAAATAGTCACATGTCAGCAAGAGTGCTATTAAAAACTTGGGATGGAGGGTCCATTGTCTGTACTGGAGATTCCATGATTAATGTTTATCTGCTCAGACAACGCAAAACAAAACATGACAGGATATCATGATATATGACAGGATAACATGATATATGACAGGACAACATGATACATGACAGGACAACATGCAGGATAACATGATATATGACAGGATAACATGATATATGACAGGATAACATGATATATGACAGGATAACATGATATATGACAGGATAACATGCAGGGTAACATGATATATGACAGGATAACATGATATATGACAGGATAACATGATATATGACAGGATAACATGATATATGACAGGATAACATGCAGGGTAACATGATATATGACAGGATAACATGCAGGATAACATGATATATGACAGGATAACATGATATATGGCAGGATAACATGCAGGATAACATGATATATGACAGGATAACATGATATATGACAGGATAACATGATATATGACAGGATAACATGATATATGACAGGATAACATGATATATGACAGGATAACATGATATATGACAGGACAACATGATATATGACAGGACAACATGCAGGATAACATGATATATTACAGGATAACATGATATATGACAGGATAACATGATATATGACAGGACAACATGCGGGATAACATGATATATGACAGGATAACATGATATATGACAGGATAACATGATATATGACAGGATAACATGATATAGGACAGGACAACATGATATATGACAGGATAACATGATATATGACAGGATAACATGATATATGACAGGATAACATGCAGGATAACATGATATATGACAGGATAACATGCAGGATAACATGATATATGACAGGATAACATGATATATGACAGGATAACATGATATATGACAGGATAACATGATATATGACAGGATAACATGATATATGACAGGATAACATGCAGGATAACATGATATATGACAGGATAACATGATATATGACAGGATAACATGATATATGACAGGATAACATGATATAGGACAGGATAACATGCAGGATAACATGATATATGACAGGATAACATGATATATGACAGGATAACATGATATATGACAGGATAACATGATATAGGACAGGATAACATGCAGGATAACATGATATATGACAGGATAACATGATATATGACAGGATAACATGATATATGACAGGATAACATGATATATGACAGGATAACATGCAGGATAACATGATATATGACAGGATAACATGATATATGACAGGATAACATGATATATGACATGATAACATGCAGGATAACATGATATATGACAGGATAACATGATATATGACAAGATAACATGATATATGACAGGATAACATGATATATGACAGGATAACATGATATATGACAGGATAACATGCAGGATAACATGATATATGACAGGATAACATGATATATGACAGGACAACATGATATATGACAGGTTAACATGATATAGGACAGGATAACATGCAGGATAACATGATATATGACAGGATAACATGCAGGATAACATGATATATGACAGAATAACATGATATATGACAGGATAACATGATATATGACAGGATAACATGATATATGACAGGATAACATGATATATGACAGGATAACATGATATATGACAGGATAACATGATATATGGCAGGATAACATGATATATGACAGGATAACATGCAGGATAACATGATATATGACAGGATAACATGCAGGATAACATGATATATGACAGAATAACATGATATATGACAGGATAACATGATATATGACAGGATAACATGATATATGACAGGATAACATGATATATGACAGGATAACATGATATATGGCAGGATAACATGATATATGACAGGATAACATGCAGGATAACATGATATATGACAGGATAACATGATATATGACAGGATAACATGATATATGACAGGATAACATGATATATGACATGATAACATGCAGGATAACATGATATATGACAGGATAACATGCAGGATAACATGATATATGACAGGATAACATGATATATGACAGGATAACATGCAGGATAACATGATATATGACAGGATAACATGATATATGACAGGATAACATGATATATGACAGGATAACATGATATATGACATGATAACATGATATATGACAGGATAACATGATATATGACAGGATAACATGATATATGACAGGATAACATGCAGGATAACATGATATATGACAGGATAACATGATATATGACAGGATAACATGATATATGACAGGATAACATGATATATGACAGGATAACATGATATATGACAGGATAACATGATATATGACAGGATAACATGATATATGACAGGATAACATGCAGGATAACATGATATATGACAGGATAACATGATATATGACAGGATAACATGATGTATGACAGGATAACATAATGTATGACAGGATAACATGATATATGACAGGATAACATGCAGGATAACATGATATATGACAGGATAACATGATATATGACAGGATAACATGATATATGACAGAATAACATGCAGGATAACATGATATATGACAGGATAACATGATATATGACAGGATAACATGCAGGATAACATGATATATGACAGGATAACATGATATATGACAGGATAACATGCAGGATAACATGATATATGACAGGATAACATGATATATGACAGGATAACATGATATATGACAGGATAACATGCAAGATAACATGATATATGACAGGATAACATGATATATGACAGGATAACATGATATATGACAGGATAACATGATATATGACAGGATAACATGCAGGATAACATGATATATGACAGGATAGCATGATATATGACAGGATAACATGATATATGACAGGATAACATGCAGGATAACATGATATATGACAGGATAACATGATATATGACAGGATAACATGATATATGACAGGATAACATGCAGGATAACATGATATATGACAGGATAACATGATGTATGACAGGATAACATGATGTATGACAGGATAACATGATATATGACAGGATAACATGATATATGACATGATAACATGCAGGATAACATGATATATGACAGGATAACATGATATATGACAGGATAACATGATATATGACAGGATAACATGATATATGACATGATAACATGCAGGATAACATGATATATGACAGGATAACATGATATATGACAGGATAACATGATATATGACAGGATAACATGATATATGACAGGATAACATGATATATGACAGGATAACATGCAGGATAACATGATATAGGACAGGATAACATGATATATGACAGGATAACATGATATATGACAGGATAACATGATATATGGCAGGATAACATGCAGGATAACATGATATAGGACAGGATAACATTATATATGACAGGATAACATGATATAGGACAGGATAACATGATATATGACATGATAACATGCAGGATAACATGATATATGACAGGATAAGATGATATATGACAGGACAACATGATATATGACAGGATAACATGCAGGATAACATGATATAGGACAGGATAACATGATATATGACAGGATAACATGATATATGGCAGGATAACATGATATATGACAGGATAACATGCAGGATAACATGATATATGACAGGATAACATGATATATGACAGGATAACATGATATATGACAGGATAACATGCAGGACAACATGATATATGACAGGATAACATGATATATGGCAGGATAACATGATATATGACAGGATAACATGCAGGATAACATGATATATGACAGGATAACATGATATATGACAGGATAACATGATATATGACAGGATAACATGATATATGACAGGATAACATGCAGGATAACATGATATATGACAGGATAACATGATATATGACAGGATAACATGATATATGACAGGATAAGATGATATATGACAGGACAACATGCAGGATAACATGATATAGGACAGGATAACATGATATATGACAGGATAACATGCAGGATAACATGATATAGGACAGGATAACATGATATATGACAGGATAACATGATATATGACAGGATAACATGCAGGATAACATGATATATGACAGGATAACATGATATATGACAGGATAACATGATATATGACAGGATAACATGATATATGACAGTATAACATGATATATGACAGGATAACATGCAGGATAACATGATATATGACAGGATAACATGATATATGACAGGATAACATGATATATGACAGAATAACATGATATATGACAGGATAACATGATATATGACAGGATAACATGATATATGACAGAATAACATGATATATGACAGGACAACATGATATATGACAGGATAACATGATATATGACAGGATAACATGATATATGACAGGATAACATGATATATGACAGGATAACATGCAGGATAACATGATATATGACAGGATAACATGATATATGACAGAATAACATGATATATGACAGGATAACATGATATATGACAGGTTAACATGATATATGACAGGATAACATGATATATGACAGGATAACATGATATATGACAGAATAACATGATATATGACAGGATAACATGATATATGACAGGATAACATGATATATGACAGGATAACATGCAGGATAACATGATATATGACAGGATAACATGATATATGACAGGACAACATGATATATGACAGGACAACATGCAGGATAACATGATATAGGACAGGATAACATGATATATGACAGGATAACATGATATATGACAGGATAACATGACATATGACAGGATAACATGATATATGACAGGATAACATGCAGGATAACATGATATATGACAGGATAACATGACATATGACAGGATAACATGATATATGACAGGACAACATGCAGGATAACATGATATAGGACAGGATAACATGATATATGACAGGATAACATGATATATGACAGGATAACATGACATATGACAGGATAACATGATATATGACAGGATAACATGACATATGACAGGATAACATGATATATGACAGGATAACATGATATATGACAGGATAACATGCAGGATAACATGATATATGACAGGATAACATGATATATGACAGGACAACATGATATATGACAGGACAACATGCAGGATAACATGATATAGGACAGGATAACATGATATATGACAGGATAACATGATATATGACAGGACAACATGCAGGATAACATGATATATGACAGGATAACATGATATAGGACAGGATAACATGATATATGACAGGATAACATGCAGGATAACATGATATATGACAGGACAACATGCAGGATAACATGATATATGACAGGACAACATGCAGGATAACATGATATATGACAGGATAACATGATATAGGACAGGATAAAATGATATATGACAGGATAACATGATATATGACAGGATAACATGATATATGACAGGACAACATGCAGGATAACATGATATATGACAGGACAACATGATATATGACAGGATAACATGATATATGACAGGACAACATGCAGGATAACATGATATATGACAGGATAACATGATATATGACAGGACAACATGCAGGATAACATGATATATGACAGGATAACATGATATAGGACAGGATAACATGATATATGACAGGATAACATGATATATGACAGGATAACATGATATATGACAGGATAACATGATATATGACAGGATAACATGATATATGACAGGATAACATGATATATGACAGGATAACATGATATATGACAGGATAACATGATATATGACAGGATAACATGATATATGACAGGATAACATGATATATGACAGGATAACATGATATATGACAGGATAACATGATATATGACAGGATAACATGCAGGATAACATGATATATGACAGGATAACATGATATATGACAGGATAACATGATATATGACAGGATAACATGATATATGACAGGATAACATGCAGGATAACATGATATATGACAGGATAACATGATATATGACAGGATAACATGATATATGACAGGATAACATGCAGGATAACATGATATATGACAGGATAACATGATATATGACAGGACAACATGCAGGATAACATGATATATGACAGGATAACATGCAGGATAACATGATATATGACAGGATAACATGATATATGACAGGATAACATGATATATGACAGGACAACATGCGGGATAACATGATATATGACAGGATAACATGATATATGACAGGATAACATGATATATGACAGAATAACATGATATATGACAGGATAACATGCAGGATAACATGATATATGACAGGATAACATGATATATGACAGGATAACATGATATATGACAGGATAACATGATATATGACAGGATAACATGCAGGATAACATGATATATGACAGGATAACATGCAGGATAACATGATATATGACAGGATAACATGATATATGACAGGATAACATGATATATGACAGGACAACATGATATATGACAGGATAACATGATATATGACAGAATAACATGATATATGACAGGATAACATGATATATGACAGGATAACATGATATATGACAGGACAACATGATATATGACAGGATAACATGATATATGACAGGATAACATGATATATGACAGGACAACATGATATATGACAGGATAACATGATATATGACAGGATAACATGATATATGACAGGATAACATGATATATGACAGGATAACATGCAGGGTAACATGATATATGACAGGACAACATGCAGGATAACATGATATATGACAGGATAACATGATATATGACAGGACAACATGATATATGACAGGATAACATGATATATGGCAGGATAACATGATATATGACAGGATAACATGCAGGATAACATGATATATTACAGGATAACATGATATATGACAGGATAACATGCAGGATAACATGATATATGACTGGATAACATGATATATGACAGGATAACATGATATATGACAGGACAACATGCAGGATAACATGATATATGACAGGATAACATGATATATGACAGGACAACATGCATGATAACATGATATATGACAGGATAACATGATATATGACAGGATAACATGACATATGACAGGATAACATGATATATGACAGGATAACATGATATATGACAGGATAACATGATATATGACAGGATAACATGATATATTACAGGATAACATGATATATGACAGGATAACATGATATATGACAGGATAACATGATATATGACAGGATAACATGACATATGACAGGATAACATGCAGATTACATAATATAGGTCTACAGCAGAACAGGTAGGTCTACAGCAGAACAGGTAGGTTTACAGCAGAACAGGTAGGTCTACAGCAGAACAGGTAGGTCTACATCAGAACAGGTAGGTCTACAGCTGAACAGGTTTTCCTACAGCAGAACAGGTAGGTCTACATCAGAACAGGTAGGTCTACAGCTGAACAGATATTCCTACAGCAGAACAGGTAGGTCTACAGCAGAACAGGTAGGTCTACAGCAGAACAGGTAGGTCTACAGCAGAACAGGTAGGTATACATCAGAACAGGGAGGTCTACAGCAGAACAGGTAGGTCTACATCAGAACAGGTAGGTCTACATCAGAACAGGTAGGTCTACATCAGAACAGGTAGGTCTACATCAGAACAGGTAGGTCTACATCAGAACAGGTAGGTCTACATCAGAACAGGTAGGTCTACATCAGAACAGGTAGGTCTACATCAGAACAGGTAGGTCAACGCAGCAAAAAAAAAGAAACGTCACTTTTTCAGAATCCTCTCTTTCAAAGCTAATTCATAAAAATCCAAATAACTTCACAGACCTTCATTGTAAAGGGTTTAAACACTGTTTCCCGTGCTTGTTCAATGAACCATAAACAACTAATGAACATGCACCTGCAGTCGTTACCACACTAACAGCTTACAGACGGTAGGCAGTTAATGTCAGCGCTACAGGGAGACAGTATGGACAGCTGATCGTCCTCGCGGTGGCAGACCACATGTAACAACACCTGCACAGGATCGCTACATCCAAACATCACACCTGCAGGACAGGTACAGGATGGCATCAACAACTGCCCGAGTTACACCAGGGAACGCACTCTCCCTCCATCAGTGCTCAGACTGTCCGCAATAGGCTGAGAGAGGCTGGACTGAGGGCTTATAGGCCTGTTGTAAGGCAGATCCTCACCAGACATCACCGGCAACAATGTCGCCTATGGGCACAAACCCACCGTCAATGGACCAGACAGGACTGGCAAAAACTGCATTTCACTGACAAGTAGCGGTTTTGTCTCAGCAGGGGTGTACTCTGGACTCTGTACTCTGGAGCGGGATTGATTTGGAGGTGGAGGATCCATCATGGTCTTGGGCGGTGTGTCACAGCATCATCGGACTGAGCTTGTTGTCATTGCAGGCAATCTCAACGCTGTGCAATACAGCGAAGACATCCTCCTCCCTCATGTGGTACCCGTCCTGCAGGCTTATCCTGACATGACCCTCCAGCATGACAATGTCACCAGCCATACTGCTCATTCTGTGCGTGATTTCCTGCAAGACAGGAATGTCAGTGTTCTGCCATAGCCAGCGAAGAGCCCGGATCTCAATTCCATTTAGAACATTTGGAACCTGTTGGATTGGAGGGTGAGGGCTAGGGCCATTCCCCCCAGAAATGTCCGGGAACTTGCAGGTACCTTGGTGAAAGAGTGGGAGATGTTACATCTCACAGCAAGAACTGGCAAACCTGGTGCAGTCCATGAGGAGGAGATGCACTGCAGTACTTAATGCAGCTGGTGGCCACATCAGATACTGACTGTTACTTTTGATTTTGACCCCCCCTTTGTTCTGGGACACAATTTTACATTTCTGTTAGTCACATATCCGTGGAACTTGTTGTGTTCATACAAATATGTACACATGTTAAGTTTGCCTTAAATAAACGCAGTTGACAGTGAGATGACATTTATTTTTTTACTGAATTTATATATTTCTTGTTAGATTAAAACAACAACAACATAAACAACTTGTTACTTCCTCCCCTGTTGTGTGGGGAGAGTTGTCAGTCTAGCAGGGAGAGTCCAGTTGATACCTGTTGTGTAGGGAGAGTTATCAGTCTAGCAGGGACAGTACAGATGATACCTGTTGTGTAGGGAGAGATATCAGTCCAGCAGGGACAGTACGGGTGATACCTGTTGTGTAGGGAGAGATATCAGTCTAGCAGGGACAGTACAGATGATACCTGTTGTGTAGGGAGAGATATCAGTCCAGCAGGGACAGTACGGGTGATACCTGTTGTGTAGGGAGAGATATCAGTCTAGCAGGGAGAGTACAGGTGATACCTGTTGTGTAGGGAGAGATATCAGTCTAGCAGGGACAGTACAGGTGATACCTGTTGTGTAGGGAGAGATATCAGTCTAGCAGGGACAGTACAGGTGATACCTGTTGTGTAGGGAGAGATATCAGTCTAGCAGGGACAGTACAGGTGATACCTGTTGTGTAGGGAGAGATATCAGTCTAGCAGGGAGAGTACAGATGATACCTGTTGTGTATGGAGAGATATCAGTCTAGCAGGGAGAGTACAGGTGATACCTGTTGTGTAGGGAGAGATATCAGTCTAGCAGGGACAGTACAGATGATACCTGTTGTGTAGGGAGAGATATCAGTCTAGCAGGGACAGTACAGATGATAACTGTTGTGTAGGGAGAGATATCAGTCTAGCAGGGAGAGTACAGGTGATACCTGTTGTGTAGGGAGAGATATCAGTCTAGCAGGGACAGTACAGATGATACCTGTTGTGTAGGGAGAGATATCAGTCTAGCAGGGACAGTACAGATGATACCTGTTGTGTAGGGAGAGATATCAGTCTAGCAGGGACAGTACAGATGATACCTGTTGTGTAGGGAGAGTTATCAGTCTAGCAGGGACAGTACAGATGATACCTGTTGTGTAGGGAGAGATATCAGTCTAGCAGGGACAGTACAGATGATACCTGTTGTGTAGGGAGAGTTATCAGTCTAGCAGGGAGAGTACAGGTGATACCTGTTGTGTAGGGAGAGATATCAGTCTAGAAGGGAGAGTACAGGTGATACCTGTTGTGTAGGGAGAGATATTAGTCTGGCAGGGACAGTACAGATTATACCTGTTGTGTAGGGAGAGATATCAGTCCAGCAGGGACAGTACAGATGATACCTGTTGTGTAGGGAGAGATATCAGTCTAGCAGGGAGAGTACAGGTGATACCTGTTGTGTAGGGAGAGATATCAGTCTAGCAGGGAGAGTACAGGTGATACCTGTTGTGTAGGGAGAGATATCAGTCTAGCAGGGAGAGTACAGGTGATACCTGTTGTGTAGGGAGAGATATCAGTCCAGCAGGGACAGTACGGGTGATACCTGTTGTGTAGGGAGAGATATCAGTCTAGCAGGGACAGTACAGATGATACCTGTTGCATAGGGAGAGATATCAGTCTAGCAGGGAGAGTACAGGTGATACCTGTTGTGTAGGGAGAGATATCAGTCTAGCAGGGAGAGTACAGGTGATACCTGTTGTGTAGGGAGAGATATCAGTCTAGCAGGGAGAGTACAGGTGATACCTGTTGTGTAGGGAGAGATATCAGTCCAGCAGGGACAGTACGGGTGATACCTGTTGTGTAGGGAGAGATATCAGTCTAGCAGGGACAGTACAGATGATACCTGTTGCGTAGGGAGAGATATCAGTCTAGCAGGGAGAGTACAGGTGATACCTGTTGTGTAGGGAGAGATATCAGTCTAGCAGGGACAGTACAGGTGATACCTGTTGTGTAGGGAGAGATATCAGTCTAGCATGGACAGTACAGGTGATACCTGTTGTGTAGGGAGAGATATCAGTCTAGAAGGGAGAGTACAGGTGATACCTGTTGTGTAGGGAGAGATATCAGTCTAGCAGGGAGAGTACAGGTGATACCTGTTGTGTA
>NC_088240.1:3519812-3649812 GCF_036934945.1 Oncorhynchus masou masou
CACTTTACTAAAGGGCTAGTTAGTTCACTTTACTAATGTGCTAGTTAGTCCACAGCCTTCCTCCTCTACAGCGCTGCTGGAGTCTCCTGTCTGTTCAGCGCTTCTAGAGCCTTCCTCCTCTACAGCGCTGCCGGAGCCTCCTGCCTGTATGGAGCAGCCAGAGCTGTCAGTCTGCATGGAGCAGCCAGAGCTGTCAGTCTGCATGGAGCAGCCAGAGCTGTCAGTCTGCTTGGAGCGGCCAGAGCTGTCAGTCTGCTTGGAGCAGCCAGAGCTGTCAGTCTGCATGGAGCAGCCAGAGCTGTCAGTCTGCATGGAGCGGCCAGAGCTGTCAGTCTACTTGGAGCAGTCAGAGCTGCCAGTTTGCATGGAGCTGCCAGTCAGCATGGAGTAGCCAGTCTGCAAGGAGCTGCCAGTCTGCAAGGAGCTGCCAGTCTGCAAGGAGCTGCCAGTCTGCATGGAGCAGCCAGAGCCGCCAGTCTGCATGGAGCAGCCAGAGCTGTCAGTCTGCATGGAGCGGCCAGAGCTGTCAGTCTACTTGGAGCAGCCAGAGCTGTCAGTCTGCATGGAGCAGCCAGAGCTGTCAGTCTGCATGGAGCGGCCAGAGCTGTCAGTCTACTTGGAGCAGTCAGAGCTGCCAGTCTGCATGGAGCAGCCAGAGCTGTCAGTCTGCTTGGAGCAGCCAGAGCTGTCAGTCTGCATGGAGCAGCCAGAGCTGTCAGTCTGCATGGAGCGGCCAGAGCTGTCAGTCTGCATGAAGCAGCCAGAGCTGTCAGTCTACTTGGAGCAGCCAGAGCTGTCAGTCTGCATGGAGCGGTCAGAGCTGCCAGTCTGCATGGAGCTGCCAGTCTGCATGGAGTTGCCAGTCTGCAAGGAGCTGCCAGTCTGCAAAGAGCTGTCAGTCTGCATGGAGCAGCCAGAGCCGCCAGTCAGCATGGAGCAGCCAGAGCCGTCAGTCTGTCCGGATCTGCCAGTCAGCCAGACTCTTCCAGATCTGCCAGTCAGCCAGACTCTTCCAGATCTGCCAGTCAGCCAGACTCTTCCAGATCTGCCAGTCAGCCAGACTCTTCCAGATATGCCAGTCAGCCAGACTCTTCCAGATCTGCCAGTCAGCCAGACTCTTCCAGATCTGCCAGTCTCTTCCAGATCTGCCAGACAGCCAGACTCTTCCAGATCTGCCAGACAGCCAGACTCTTCCAGATCTGCCAGTCAGCCAGACTCTTCCAGATCTGCCAGTCAGCCAGACTCTTCCAGATCTGCCAGTCAGCCAGACTCTTCCAGATCTGCCAGTCAGCCAGACTCTTCCAGATCTGCCAGTCAGCCAGACTCTTCCAGATCTGCCAGTCAGCCAGACTCTTCCAGATCTGCCAGTCAGCCAGACTCTTCCAGATCTGCCAGTCAGCCAGACTCTTCCAGATCTGCCAGTCAGCCAGACTCTTCCAGATCTGCCAGTCAGCCAGACTCTTCCAGATCTGCCAGTCAACCAGAATCTTCCAGATCCGCCAGTCAGCCAGGATCTGCCAGAACTGCCAGCCAGCCAGGATCTGTCAGAACTGCCAGCCAGCCAGGATCTGCCGGATTCTACTGCCTGGCTGGGCTTCCTCTCAGTCCCGAGCTGCCCCTCAGTCCCGAGCTTTCCCTCAGTCCCGAGCTGCTTCAGTCCCGAGCTGCCCCTCAGTCCCGAGCTGCCCCTCAGTCCCGAGCTGCCCCTCAGTCACTAGCTGCTCCTCAGTTCAGTGGGGTTCTGGGTGAGGACTATTCGGCCATGGTCGGCGGCGAGGGTGGATTATCCCAGGAAGCGAAGGGGAGGAACTATGACATTTATGGAGTGGGGTCCACATCCCGAGCCGGAACCGCCACCATGGACAGACGCCCACCCGGACCCTCCCTATGGTTTTGAGGTGCGTCCGGGAGTCCGCACCTTAGGGGGGGTTCTGTCACGCCTTGGTCTTAGTATTTTGTGTTTTCGTTAATTAGTTGGTCAGGCCAGGGTATGACATGGGTTTATGTTATTGTGTTGTCGTATTGGGGTTTTTGTAGGCATTGGAATTGTGGTTGATTAGGGGTGTGTTTAGTTTAGGTTTGGCTGCCTGAGGCGGTTCTCAATCAGAGTCAGGTGATTCTTGTTGTCTCTGATTGTGAACCGTATTTAGGTAGCCTGGGTTTCACTGTGTATTTCGTGGGTGATTGTTCCTGTCTCTGTGTAGTTTCACCAGATAGGCTGTAATTAGGTTTCACGTTCCGTTTTGTTGTTTTTGTATTTGTCTCAGTTATTTCATGTACCGCGATTCATTTCATTAAAGACATGAGTAACCACCACGCTGCATTTCGGTCCGACTTTCTTTCGACAAACGAAGAACGCCGTTACAGCTAGTTTGTTCACTTGATTAAAGGGCTAGTTAGTTCATCTAAAGGGCTAGTTAGTCCACTTGATTAAAGGGCTAGTTAGTCCACTTGATTAAAGGGCTAGTTAGTTCACCTAAAGGGCTAATTAGTTCACTTGATTAAAGGGCTAGTTTATTCACTTCATTAAAGTGCTAGTTAGTTCACTTGATTAAAAGGCTAGTTAGTTCACTTTATTAAGGGGCTAGTTAGTTCATCTAAAGGGCTAGTTAGTTCACTTGATTAAAGGGCGAGTTAGTCCACTTGATTAAAGGGCTAGTTAGTTCACTTGATTAAAGGGCTAGTTACTTCACATTGTATAATGTGATAACCTGATATAATGTGATAACCTGCTATAATGTGATAACCTGCTATAATGTGATAACCTGCTATACTGTGATAACTTGCTATAACCTGCTACACTGTCATAACCTGCTATAACCTGCTATACTGTTATAACCTGCTATACTGTTATAACCTGTTATAACCTGCTATAACCTGCTACACTGTGATAACCTGATATAACCTGCTATAACCTGCTATACTGTTATAACCTGCTATAACCTGCTATACTGTTATAACCTGCTATACTGTTATAACCTGCTATACTGTTACAACCTGCTATAACCTGCTATACTGTTATAACCTGCTATACTGTTATAACCTGATATAACCTGCTATAACCTGCTATACTGTTATAACCTGATATAACCTGCTATACTGTTATAACCTGCTATAACCTGCTATAATGTAATAACTTGCTATAACCTGCTATACTGTTATAACCTGATATAACCTGCTATACTGTTATAACCTGCTATACTGTTATAACCTGATATAACCTGCTATAACCTGCTATACTGTTATAACCTGATATAACCTGCTATACTGTTATAACCTGCTATAACCTGCTATAATGTAATAACTTGCTATAACCTGCTATACTGTTATAACCTGATATAACCTGCTATACTGTTATAACCTGCTATAACCTGCTATACTGTTATAACCTGCTATAACCTGCTATACTGTTATAACCTGCTATAACCTGCTACACTGTGATAACCTGATATAACCTGCTATACTGTAACAACCTGCTATAACCTGCTACACTGTGATAACCTACTATAGTGTGATAACCTGATATAACCTGCTATACTGTAATAACCTGATATAACCTGCTATAATATGATAACCTGCTATAAGTTGATAGCCTGCTATAATGTGATAACCTGATATACTGTGATAACCTGCTATAACCTGGCCAAAGCAAAAATTGGTGAAAAACCCTCAACTCTAATCAGGGCCATAACCATGGTCTGAGATTTAGGGAAGTCTGGACAGGGATCAGGGGACAGTCTGGACAGGGAACAGGAGACAGGGGAAAGGAGACAGTCCGGACAGGGGACAGTCTGGACAGGGGACAGACTGGACAGGGGACCAGGGACAGTCTGGGCATGGGACAGTCTGGACAGGGGACAGTCTGGACAGGGGACAGTCTGGGCAGGGGACAGTCTGGGCAGGGGACAGTCTGGGCAGGGGACAGTCTGGACAGGGGACAGTCTGGACAGGGGACAGTCTGGGCAGGGGACAGTCTGGACAGGGGAAAGGCGACAGTCTGGACAGGGGACAGTCTGGGCAGGGGACAGTCTGGGCAGGGGACAGTCTGGGCAGGGGACAGTCTGGGCAGGGGACAGTCTGGGCAGGGGACAGTCTGGGCAGGGGACAGACTGGACAGGGGACCAGGGACAGTCTGGGCATGGGACAGTCTGGACAGGGGACAGTCTGGACAGGGGACAGTCTGGGCAGGGGACAGTCTGGGCAGGGGACAGTCTGGGCAGGGGACAGTCTGGACAGGGGAAAGGCGACAGTCTGGACAGGGGACAGTCTGGGCAGGGGACAGTCTGGACAGGGGAGAGTCTGGACAGGGGAGAGTCTGGACAGGGGACAGTCTGGACAGGGGAAAGGGGACAGTCTGGACAGGGGACCAGGGACAGTCTGGGCAGGGGACAGTCTGGACAGGGGACAATCTGGACAGGGACAGTCTGGGCAGGGGACAGTCTGGGCAGGGGAAAGGGGACAGTCTGGACAGGGGAAAGGGGACAGTCTGGACAGGGGAAAGGGGACAGTCTGGACAGGGGAAAGGGGACAGTCTGGACAGAGGAAAGGGGACAGTCTGGACAGGGGAAAGGGGACAGTCTGGACAGGGGAAAGGGGACAGTCTGGACAGGGGAAAGGGGACAGTCTGGACAGGGGAAAGGGGACAGTCTGGACAGGGGACCAGGGACAGTCTGGGCAGGGGACAGTCTGGACAGGGGACAGGGGACAGTCTGGGCAGGGGACAATCTGGACAGGGACAGTCTGGGCAGGGGACAGTCTGGGCAGGGGACAGTCTGGGCAGGGGACAGTCTGGGCAGGGGACAGTCTGGGCAGGGGACAGTCTGGGCAGGGGAAAGGGGACAGTCTGGACAGGGGACAGTCTGGGCAGGGGACAGTGTGGGCAGGGGACAGTCTGGGCAGGGGACAGTCTGGGCAGGGGACAGTCTGGACAGGGGACCGTCTGGGCAGGGGACAGTCTGGACAGGGGACAGTCTGGGCAGGGGACAGTCTGGACAGGGGACAGTCTGGGCAGGGGACAGTCTGGACAGGGGACAGTCTGGGCAGGGGACAGTCTGGGCAGGGGACAGTCTGGGCAGGGGACAGTCTGGGCAGGGGACAGTCTGGACAGGGGACAGTCTGGGCAGGGGACAGTCTGGACAGGGGACAGTCTGGGCATGGGACAGTCTGGGCAGGGGACAGTCTGGACAGGGGACAGTCTGGGCAGGGGACAGTCTGGGCAGGGGACAGTCTGGGCAGGGGACAGTCTGGACAGGGGACAGTCTGGACAGGGGACAGTCTGGGCAGGGGACAGTCTGGACAGGGGACAGTCTGGGCAGGGGACAGTCTGGGCAGGGGACAGTCTGGGCAGGGGAGAGTCTGGGCAGGGGACAGTCTGGGCAGGGGACAGTCTGGGCAGGGGACAGTCTGGACAGGGGACAGTCTGGGCAGGGGACAGTCTGGACAGGGGACAGTCTGGGCTGGGGACAGTCTGGGCAGGGGACAGTCTGGACAGGGGACAGTCTGGGCAGGGGACAGTCTGGGCAGGGGACAGTCTGGACAGGGGACAGTCTGGACAGGGGAAAGGCGACAGTCTGGACAGGGGAAAGGTGACAGTCTGGACAGGGGACAGTCTGGGCAGGGGACAGTCTGGGCAGGGGACAGTCTGGGCAGGGGACAGTCTGGACAGGGGACAGTCTGGACAGGGGACAGTCTGGGCTGGGGACAGTCTGGGCTGGGGACAGTCTGGACAGGGGACATTCTGGACAGGGGAAAGGGGACAGTCTGGACAGGGGACCGTCTGGGCAGGGGAAAGGGGACAGTCTGGACAGGGGAAAGGGGACAGTCTGGACAGGGGACCGTCTGGGCAGGGAAAGGGGACAGTCTGGACAGGGGACAGTCTGGACAGGGGACAGTCTGGACAGGGGACAGTCTGGACAGGGGACAGTCTGGACAGGGGAATGGGGACAGTCTGGGCAGGGGACAGTCTGGACAGGGGACAGTCTGGACAGGGGACAGTCTGGGCAGGGGACAGTCTGGGCAGGGGACAGTCTGGGCAGGGGACAGTCTGGGCAGGGGAAAGGCGACAGTCTGGACAGGGGACAGTCTGGGCAGGGGACAGTCTGGGCAGGGGACAGTCTGGGCAGGGGACAGTCTGGGCAGGGGACAGTCTGGGCAGGGGACAGTCTGGGCAGGGGACAGTCTGGGCAGGGGACAGTCTGGACAGGGGACAGTCTGGACAGGGGACAGTCTGGACAGGGGACAGTCTGGACAGGGGACAGTCTGGACAGGTGAATGGGGACAGTCTGGGCAGGGGACAGTCTGGACAGGGGACAGTCTGGGCAGGGGACAGTCTGGGCAGGGGACAGTCTGGGCAGGGGACAGTCTGGGCAGGGGACAGTCTGGGCAGGGGAAAGGCGACAGTCTGGACAGGGGACAGTCTGGGCAGGGGACAGTCTGGGCAGGGGACAGTCTGGGCAGGGGACAGTCTGGACAGGGGGAATTAGGAATGTGAGTGAATAAGTGCCTCAGACCTTAAAAAATAACAAATTTAACTGATTTGTGAAAAAATGGATATCAGTGAAAAAGTGCTGTGATCAAGACATTGCACCAGTACAATGAATGAAGCTTACTCAGGTGTTCATAGGTGCATATGAGATGAGAGCCTAGTGCTTCTTAGGTAGTTCTGTCAGGACCCGGTTACGAACCTGGGTCTCCGGAGTGAGAAACAGTCACTTAACCAACTGAGCCACGAATAGTCAGCAGAACCCAGAAGATGAGGCAGACACAGCAGTACTTAAGACGGTGTATTTAATAAAGTAAAAAGGAGAAGTCCTTCAATACAAAAATAGTAAATCCAAAAGGTGGTAGGAATAGCACAAAAAAGAGATCCTCAAAAACAAAAACAGAATTCCACAAGAGCATCCACCGGAATCGACAAGAATACACAGAACACTAGGGCTGGGTGCTAACATACAAACACAGAGCACAGAACTGAGGGAAACTAAGGGTTTAGATACAATCAGGGGAAACGAGGCACAGGTGCAAATAATAATGGGGAACAAGGGAAAAAACATAAGGTCAAAAAGCACAATGGGGGCATCTAGTGACCAAAACCCGGAACAACCCTGGCCAAATCCTGACAAGTTCTTTATGAGTTTTTAGTAAGCGACAGTTACAGGGTGTCACGCCCTGATCAGTTTCATCTGTCCTTGTGGTTGTCTCCACCCCCTCCAGGTGCTGCTTATTTCCCCCAGTGTATTTATCTCTGTGTTTCCTGTCTCTCTGTACGAGTGTATTTATCCCTGTGTTTCCTGTCTCTATGTGCCAGTGTATTTATCCCTGTGTTTCCTGTCTCTCTGTGCCAGTGTATTTATCCCTGTGTTTCCTGTCTCACTGTTGCCAGTTCGTCTTGTCTGTTTCAAGTCAACCAGTGTGTTTTTCCCGTGCTTTTGCTATTCTCTCTTTTGCTAGTCCTCCCGGTTTTGACACTTGCCTGTTTTCTGGACTCTGTACCCGCCTGCCTGACCAGTCTGCCTGCCTTGACCTCGAGCCTGCCTGACCAGTCTGCCTGCCTTGACCTCGAGCCTGCCTGACCAGTCTGCCTGCCTTGACCTCGAGCCTGCCTGACCAGTCTGCCTGCCTTGACCTCGAGCCTGCCTGACCATTCTGCCTGCCTTGACCTCGAGCCTGCCTGACCATTCTGCCTGCCTTGACCATGAGCCTGTCTGCCACTCTGTACCTCCTGGACTCTGAATCCTCATGCCTGACCATTCTGCCTGCCTGACCATTCTGCCTGCCTTCACCATGAGCCTGTCTGCCATTCTGTACTTCCTGGACTCTGAACCCACCTGCCTGACCACGAGCCTGTCTGCCACTCTGTCCCTCCTGGACTCTGATCTGGTTTTGACCTTTTTGCCTGCCTTGACCATTCTCTTGCCTACCCCTTTTTGAAACTAATAAATATCAAAGACTCAAACCATCTGCCTCCCATGTCTGCATCTGGGTCTGGCCCTGAGCCCTTATACAGAGATGGTAAAAACAGCTCGATTGCCATAGCAACATCAGGGAAACTGGGCAGCATCTTTAATTAAGCCTCTCATTATCCGTAATTGCAGGCCTCGACGTGTTACGTAAGGAGATCTGTCTGTATAGGAAGTTCTAGGAACAAGTCGTCTGGATTCTGGCCTGCCAATAAATTGGCAGATGCAAACAGATGATCAAGAAAACTTTCAGCAGACAAAAGTTATTGAGGGCTTAAACAACAAAAAACAACAACAGTTTGTGATTTTTGACTTGTGTGGTTGCAATATCAACACTCCCTTATCTCTGGTATGTCTTGGTATTGCATTTTTTTTTAAACCAGATAGGACAGTTGAGAACAAGTTCTCATTTACAACTGCGACCTGGCCAAGATAAAGCAAAGCAGCGTGACCAAAAACAACAAAGTTATTCAATGTCTCAGGAAAGACTGTCTGGATTGAAAAAAATCGGTGGGCCAGCAACATGGACCTGAAGGCTTTGGTGAAAACATTTGAACACAAAAATGCTACGTAATGCGATCAAATACTATAGCTACTATAGGCCAGTCTCAAACTGTAGCTACTATAGGCCAGTCTCACACTGTAGCTACTATAGGCCAGTCTAATACTGTAGCTACTATAGGCCAGTTTCATACTGTAGCTACTATAGGCCAGTCTCATACTGTAGCTACTATAGGCCAGTTTCATACTGTAGCTACTATAGGCTTCTACATACTGTAGCTACTATAGGCCAGTCTCATACTGTAACTACTATAGGCGTCTACATACTGTAACTACTATAGGCCAGTCTCATACTGTAGCTACTATAGGCCAGTCTCATACTGTAGCTACTATAGGCCAGTCTCATACTGTAGTTACTATAGGCCAGTCTCATACTGTAGCTACTATAGGCCAGTCTCATACTGTAGTTACTATAGGCCAGTCTCATACTGTAGTTACTATAGGCCAGTCTCATACTGTAGCTATTATAGGCCAGTCCCATACTGTAGCTACTATAGGCCAGTCTCATACTGTAGCTACTATAGGCCAGTCTCATACTGTAACTACTATAGGCCAGTCTCATACTGTAACTACTATAGGCCAGTCTCATACTGTAGCTACTATAGGCCAGTCTCATACTGTAGCTACTATAGGCCAGTCTCATACTGTAGCTACTATAGGCCAGTCTCATACTGTAGCTACTATAGGCCAGCTACTATAGGCCAGTCTCATACTGTAGCTACTATAGGCCAGTCTCATACTGTAACTACTATAGGCCAGTCTCATACTGTAACTACTATAGGCCAGTCTCATACTGTAACTACTATAGGCCAGTCTCATACTGTAACTACTATAGGCCAGTCTCATACTGTAGCTACTATAGGCCAGTCTCATACTGTAGCTACTATAGGCCAGTCTCATACTGTAGCTACTATAGGCCAGTCTCATACTGTAACTACTATAGGCGTCTACATACTGTAACTACTATAGGCCAGTCTCATACTGTAACTACTATAGGCCAGTCACATACTGTAGCTACTATAGGCCAGTCTCATACTGTAGCTACTATAGGCGTCTACATACTGTAACTACTATAGGCCAGTCTCATACTGTAACTACTATAGGCCAGTCTCATACTGTAGCTACTATAGGCCAGTCTCATACTGTAGCTACTATAGGCCCATCTCATACTGTAACCACTATAGGCCAGTATACTGTAACTACTAGAGGCCAGTCTCATACTGTAACTACTAGAGGCCAGTCTCATACTGTAGCTACTATAGGCCAGTCTCATACTGTAGCTACTATAGGCCCATCTCATACTGTAACCACTATAGGCCAGTATACTGTAACTACTATAGGCCAGTCTCAAACTGTAGCTACTATAGGCCAGTCTCAAACTGTAGCTACTATAGGCTAGTTCCATACTGTAGCTACTATAGGCCAGTCTCATACTGTAGCTACAATAGGCCTCTACATACTGTATTTAATTGTTACACACACCTCTTGGAGGAGGGAACGCAGCTCCCTGCTACACTCAACTACCCGTAGGACTGTAGGTGGAGGTAAAGAAGTTTGTGATTGTAAGTGGAGTTAGAGAGGTATGTGACTGTAGGTGGAGGTATAGAGCTATGTGACTGCAGGTGGAGATATGGGACTGTAGGTGGATGTATAGAGGTATGGGACTGTAGGTGGAGGTAAAGCGGTATGGGACTGTAGGTGGAGGTAAAGAGGTATGGGACTGTAGGTGGAGGTAAAGAGGTATGTGACTGTAGGTGGAGGTATAGAGGATTGTGACTGTAGGTGGAGGTATAGAGGTATGTGACTGTAGGTGGAGGTATAGAGGATTGTGACTGTAGGTGGAGGTAAAGAGGTATGTGACTGTAGGTGGAGGTATAGAGGATTGTGACTGTAGGTGGAGGTAAAGAGGTATGTGACTGTAGGTGGAGGTATAGAGGATTGTGACTGTAGGTGGAGGTAAAGAGGAATGTGACTGTAGGTGGAGGTAAAGAGGATTGTGACTGTAGGTGGAGGTATAGAGGTATGTGACTGTAGGTGGAGGTATGTGACTGTAGGTGGAGGTAAAGAGGTATGGGACTGTAGGTGGAGGTATAGAGTTATGTGACTAGGTGGAGGTATAGAGGTATGTGACTGTAGGTGGAGGTAGAGAGGTATGTGACTGTAGGTGGAGGTAGAGAGGTATGTGACTGTAGGTGGAGGTAGAGAGGTATGTGACTGTAGGTGGAGGTAGAGAGGTATGTGACTGTAGGTGGAGGTATGTGACTGTAGGTGGAGGTATAGAGGTATGTGACTGTAGGTGAAGGTATAGAGGTATGTGACTGTAGGTGGAGGTAAAGAGGAATGTGACTGTAGGTGGAGGTAAAGAGGAATGTGACTGTAGGTGGAGGTATAGAGGTATGTGACTGTAGGTGGAGGTATGTGACTGTAGGTGGAGGTATGTGACTGTAGGTGGAGGTAAAGAGGTATGGGACTGTAGGTGGAGGTATAGAGGTATGTGACTAGGTGGAGGTAAAGAGGTATGTGACTGTAGGTGGAGGTAGAGAGGTATGTGACTGTAGGTGGAGGTAGAGAGGTATGTGACTGTAGGTGGAGGTAGAGAGGTATGTGACTGTAGGTGGAGGTATGTGACTGTAGGTGGAGGTATGTGACTGTAGGTGGAGGTAAAGAGGTATGTGACTGTAGGTGGAGGTATAGAGGTATGTGACTGTAGGTGAAGGTATAGAGGTATGTGACTGTAGGTGGAGGTATAGAGGTATGTGACTGTAGGTGGAGGTAGAGAGGTATGTGACTGTAGGTGGAGGTAGAGGTATGTGACTGTAGGTGGAGGTATGTGACTGTAGGTGGAGGTATGTGACTGTAGGTGGAGGTATGTGACTGTAGGTGGAGGTAAAGAGGTATGGGACTGTAGGTGGAGGTATAGAGGTATGTGACTGTAGGTGAAGGTATAGAGGTATGTGACTGTAGGTGGAGGTATAGAGGTATGGGACTGTAGGTGGAGGTAAAGAGGAATGTGACTGTAGGTGGAGGTAAAGGAATGTGACTGTAGGGGGAGGTAAAGAGGTATGTGACTGTAGGTGGAGGTAAAGAGGTATGTGACTGTAGGTGGAGGTAAAGAGGTATGTGACTGTAGGTGGAGGTAAATAGGTATGTGACTGTAGGTGGAGGTAAAGAGGTATGGGAATGTAGGTGGAGGTATAGAGGTATGTGACTAGGTGGAGGTAAAGAGGTATGTGACTGTAGGTGGAGGTAGAGAGGTATGTGACTGTAGGTGGAGGTAGAGAGGTATGTGACTGTAGGTGGAGGTAGAGAGGTATGTGACTGTAGGTGGAGGTATGTGACTGTAGGTGGAGGTAAAGAGGTATGGGACTGTAGGTGGAGGTATAGAGGTATGTGACTGTAGGTGAAGGTATAGAGGTATGTGACTGTAGGTGAAGGTATAGAGGTATGTGACTGTAGGTGGAGGTAGAGAGGTATGTGACTGTAGGTGGAGGTAGAGAGGTATGTGACTGTAGGTGGAGGTATGTGACTGTAGGTGGAGGTATGTGACTGTAGGTGGAGGTATGTGACTGTAGGTGGAGGTAAAGAGGTATGGGACTGTAGGTGGAGGTATAGAGGTATGTGACTGTAGGTGAAGGTATAGAGGTATGTGACTGTAGGTGGAGGTATAGAGGTATGGGACTGTAGATGGAGGTAAAGAGGAATGTGACTGTAGGTGGAGGTAAAGAGGAATGTGACTGTAGGTGGAGGTATAGAGGAATGTGACTGTAGGTGGAGGTATAGAGGTATGTGACTGTAGGTGGAGGTATAGAGGTATGTGACTGTAGGTGGAGGTATAGAGGTATGTGACTGTAGGTGGAGGTATAGAGGTATGTGACTGTAGGTGGAGGTAAAGAGGTATGGGACTGTAGGTGGAGGTAAAGAGGTATGTGACTGTAGGTGGAGGTAAAGAGGTATGGGACTGTAGGTGGAGGTATGTGACTGTAGGTGGAGGTAAAGAGGTATTTTACTGTAGGTGGAGGTAAAGAGGTATGGGACTGTATGTGGAGGTATAGAGGTATGGGACTGTAGGTGGAGGTAAAGCGGTATGGGACTGTAGGTGGAGGTAAATAGGTATGGGACTGTAGGTGGAGGTAAAGAGGTATGGGACTGTAGGTGGAGGTATGTGACTGTAGGGGGAGGTAAAGAGGTATGTGACTGTAGGTGGAGGTAAAGAGGTATGTGACTGTAGGTGGAGGTAAAGAGGTATGTGACTGTAGGTGGAGGTAAATAGGTATGTGACTGTAGGTGGAGGTAAAGAAGTATGGGACTGTAGGTGGAGGTAAAGAGGTATGGGACTGTAGGTGGAGGTATAGAGGTATGTGACTAGGTGGAGGTAAAGAGGTATGTGACTGTAGGTGGAGGTAGAGAGGTATGTGACTGTAGGTGGAGGTAGAGAGGTATGTGACTGTAGGTGGAGGTAGAGAGGTATGTGACTGTAGGTGGAGGTATGTGACTGTAGGTGGAGGTATGTGACTGTAGGTGGAGGTATGTGACTGTAGGTGGAGGTAAAGAGGTATGGGACTGTAGGTGGAGGTATAGAGGTGTGTGACTGTAGGTGAAGGTATAGAGGTATGTGACTGTAGGTGAAGGTATAGAGGTATGTGACTGTAGGTGGAGGTAGAGAGGTATGTGACTGTAGGTGGAGGTAGAGAGGTATGTGACTGTAGGTGGAGGTATGTGACTGTAGGTGGAGGTATGTGACTGTAGGTGGAGGTATGTGACTGTAGGTGGTGTTATGTGACTGTAGGTGGAGGTAAAGAGGTATGGGACTGTAGGTGGAGGTATAGAGGTATGGGACTGGGTGGAGGTATAGAAGTATGTGACTGTAGGTGGAGGTAAAGAGGTATGTGACTGTAGGTGGAGGTAAAGAGGTATGGGACTGTAGGTGGAGGTAAAGAGGTATGTGACTGTAGGTGGAGGTATAGAGGCATGTGACAGTAAGTGGAGGTATAGAGGCATGTGACTGTAGGTGGAGGTATAGAGGTATGTGACTGTAGGTGGAGGTATAGAGGTATGTGACTGTAGGTGGAGGTATAGAGGTATGTGACTGTAGGTGGAGGTATAGAGGTATGGGACTGTAGGTGGAGGTAAAGAGGTATGTGACTGTAAGTGGAGGTATAGAGGCATGTGACTGTAGGTGGAGGTATAGAGGTATGTGACTGTAGGTGGAGGTATAGAGGTATGTGACTGTAGGTGGAGGTATAGAGGTATGTGACTAAGTGGAGGTATAGAGGTATGTGACTGTAGGTGGAGGTATGTGACTGTAGGTGGAGGTAAAGAGGTATGTGACTGTAGGTGGAGGTAAAGAGGTATGGGACTGTAGGTGGAGGTATGTGACTGTAGGTGGAGGTAAAGAGGTATTTTACTGTAGGTGGAGGTAAAGAGGTATGGGACTGTATGTGGAGGTATAGAGGTATGGGACTGTAGGTGGAGGTAAAGCGGTATGGGACTGTAGGTGGAGGTAAATAGGTATGGGACTGTAGGTGGAGGTAAAGAGGTATGGGACTGTAGGTGGAGGTATGTGACTGTAGGGGGAGGTAAAGAGGTATGTGACTGTAGGTGGAGGTAAAGAGGTATGTGACTGTAGGTGGAGGTAAAGAGGTATGTGACTGTAGGTGGAGGTAAATAGGTATGTGACTGTAGGTGGAGGTAAAGAAGTATGGGACTGTAGGTGGAGGTAAAGAGGTATGGGACTGTAGGTGGAGGTATAGAGGTATGTGACTAGGTGGAGGTAAAGAGGTATGTGACTGTAGGTGGAGGTAGAGAGGTATGTGACTGTAGGTGGAGGTAGAGAGGTATGTGACTGTAGGTGGAGGTAGAGAGGTATGTGACTGTAGGTGGAGGTATGTGACTGTAGGTGGAGGTATGTGACTGTAGGTGGAGGTATGTGACTGTAGGTGGAGGTAAAGAGGTATGGGACTGTAGGTGGAGGTATAGAGGTGTGTGACTGTAGGTGAAGGTATAGAGGTATGTGACTGTAGGTGAAGGTATAGAGGTATGTGACTGTAGGTGGAGGTAGAGAGGTATGTGACTGTAGGTGGAGGTAGAGAGGTATGTGACTGTAGGTGGAGGTATGTGACTGTAGGTGGAGGTATGTGACTGTAGGTGGAGGTATGTGACTGTAGGTGGTGTTATGTGACTGTAGGTGGAGGTAAAGAGGTATGGGACTGTAGGTGGAGGTATAGAGGTATGGGACTGGGTGGAGGTATAGAAGTATGTGACTGTAGGTGGAGGTAAAGAGGTATGTGACTGTAGGTGGAGGTAAAGAGGTATGGGACTGTAGGTGGAGGTAAAGAGGTATGTGACTGTAGGTGGAGGTATAGAGGCATGTGACTGTAAGTGGAGGTATAGAGGCATGTGACTGTAGGTGGAGGTATAGAGGTATGTGACTGTAGGTGGAGGTATAGAGGTATGTGACTGTAGGTGGAGGTATAGAGGTATGTGACTGTAGGTGGAGGTATAGAGGTATGGGACTGTAGGTGGAGGTAAAGAGGTATGTGACTGTAAGTGGAGGTATAGAGGCATGTGACTGTAGGTGGAGGTATAGAGGTATGTGACTGTAGGTGGAGGTATAGAGGTATGTGACTGTAGGTGGAGGTATAGAGGTATGTGACTAAGTGGAGGTATAGAGGTATGTGACTGTAGGTGGAGGTATGTGACTGTAGGTGGAGGTAAAGAGGTATGTGACTGTAAGTGGAGGTATAGAGGTATGGGACTGTAGGTGGAGGTAAAGAGGTATGTGACTGTAAGTGGAGGTATAGAGGTATGTGACTGTAGGTGGAGGTATAGAGGTATGTGACTGTAGGTGGAGGTATAGAGGTATGTGACTGTAGGTGGAGGTATAGAGGTATGTGACAGTAGTTGGAGGTAAAGAGGTATGTGACTGTAGGTGGAGGTAAAGAGGTATGTGACTGTAGGTGGAGGTAAAGAGGTATGGGCCTGTAGGTGGAGGTAGAGAGGTATGTGACTGTAGCAGCAGGTATAGAGGTATGTGACTGTAGCAGGAGGTATAGAGGTATGTGACTGTAGGTGGAGGTAAAGAGGTATGGGACTGTAGGTGGAGGTAAAGAGGTATGGGACTGTAGGTGGAGGTAAAGAGGTATGGGACTGTAGGTGGAGGTAAAGAGGTATGTGACTGGGTGGAGGTATAGAAGTATGTGACTGTAGGTGGAGGTAAAGAGGTATGTGACTGTAGGTGGAGGTAAAGAGGTATGGGACTGTAGGTGGAGGTAAAGAGGTATGGGACTGTAGGTGGAGGTAAAGAGGTATGTGACTGTAAGTGGAGGTATAGAGGCATGTGACTGTAGGTGGAGGTATAGAGGTATGTGACTGTAGGTGGAGGTATAGAGGTATGTGACTGTTGTTGGAGGTATAGAGGTATGTGACTGTAGGTGGAGGTATAGAGGTATGGGACTGTAGGTGGAGGTAAAGAGGTATGTGACTGTAAGTGGAGGTATAGAGGCATGTGACTGTAGGTGGAGGTATAGAGGTATGTGACTGTAGGTGAAGGTATAGAGGTATGGGACTGTAGGTGGAGGTAAAGAGGAATGTGACTGTAGGTGGAGGTAAAGAGGAATGTGACTGTAGGTGGAGGTATAGAGGAATGTGACTGTAGGTGGAGGTATAGAGGTATGTGACTGTAGGTGGAGGTATAGAGGTATGTGACTGTAGGTGGAGGTATAGAGGTATGTGACTGTAGGTGGAGGTAAAGAGGTATGGGACTGTAGGTGGAGGTAAAGAGGTATGTGACTGTAGGTGGAGGTAAAGAGGTATGGGACTGTAGGTGGAGGTATGTGACTGTAGGTGGAGGTAAAGAGGTATTTTACTGTAGGTGGAGGTAAAGAGGTATGGGACTGTATGTGGAGGTATAGAGGTATGGGACTGTAGGTGGAGGTAAGCGGTATGGGACTGTAGGTGGAGGTAAATAGGTATGGGACTGTAGGTGGAGGTAAAGAGGTATGGGACTGTAGGTGGAGGTATGTGACTGTAGGGGGAGGTAAAGAGGTTTGTGACTGTAGGTGGAGGTAAAGAGGTATGTGACTGTAGGTGGAGGTAAAGAGGTATGTGACTGTAGGTGGAGGTAAATAGGTATGTGACTGTAGGTGGAGGTAAAGAGGTATGGGACTGTAGGTGGAGGTAAAGAGGTATGGGACTGTAGGTGGAGGTATAGAGGTATGTGACTAGGTGGAGGTAAAGAGGTATGTGACTGTAGGTGGAGGTAGAGAGGTATGTGACTGTAGGTGGAGGTAGAGAGGTATGTGACTGTAGGTGGAGGTATGTGACTGTAGGTGGAGGTATGTGACTGTAGGTGGAGGTATGTGACTGTAGGTGGAGGTAAAGAGGTATGGGACTGTAGGTGGAGGTATAGAGGTATGTGACTGTAGGTGAAGGTATAGAGGTATGTGACTGTAGGTGGAGGTAGAGAGGTATGTGACTGTAGGTGGAGGTAGAGAGGTATGTGACTGTAGGTGGAGGTATGTGACTGTAGGTGGAGGTATGTGACTGTAGGTGGAGGTATGTGACTGTAGGTGGTGTTATGTGACTGTAGGTGGAGGTAAAGAGGTATGGGACTGTAGGTGGAGGTATAGAGGTATGTGACTGTAGGTGAAGGTATAGAGGTATGTGACTGTAGTTGGAGGTATAGAGGTATGGGACTGTAGGTGGAGGTAAAGAGGAATGTGACTGTAGGTGGAGGTAAAGAGGAATGTGACTGTAGGTGGAGGTATAGAGGAATGTGACTGTAGGTGGAGGTATAGAGGTATGTGACTGTAGGTGGAGGTATAGAGGTATGTGACTGTAGGTGGAGGTATAGAGGTATGTGACTGTAGGTGGAGGTATAGAGGTATGTGACTGTAGGTGGAGGTATAGAGGTATGTGACTGTAGGTGGAGGTAAAGAGGTATGGGACTGTAGGTGGAGGTAAAGAGGTATGGGACTGTAGGTGGAGGTAAAGAGGTATGTGACTGTAGGTGGAGGTAAAGAGGTATGGGACTGTAGGTGGAGGTATGTGACTGTAGGTGGAGGTAAAGAGGTATTTTACTGTAGGTGGAGGTAAAGAGGTTTTGGACTGTAGGTGGAGGTATAGAGTTATGTGACTGTCGGTGTAGGTAAAGAGGTATGTGACTGTAGGTGGAGGTATGTGACTGTAGGTGGAGGTAAAGAGGTATGTGACTGTAGGTGGAGGTAAAGAGGTATGTGGCTGTAGGTGGAGGTAAAGAGGTATGGGACTGTATGTGGAGGTAAAAAGCTATGTGACTGTAGGTGGAGGTAAAGAGGTATGTGACTGTAGGTGGAGGTAAAGAGGTATGTGACTGTAGGTGGAGGTAAAGAGGTATGGGCCTGTAGGTGGAGGTATAGAGGTATGTGACTGTTGGTGTAGGTAAAGAGGTATGTGACTGTAGGTGGAGGTATGTGACTGTAGGTGGAGGTAAAGAGGTATGTGACTGTAGGTGGAGGTAAAAAGGTATGTGACTGTAGGTGGAGGTAAAGAGGTATGTGACTGTAGTTGGAGGTAAAGAGGTATGTGACTGTAGGTGGAGGTAAAGAGGTATGGGACTGTAGTTGGAGTTATAGAGGTATGTGACTGTAGGTGGAGGTATAGAGGTATGTGACTGTAGGTGGAGGTATAGAGGTATGTGACTGTAGGTGGAGGTATGTGACTGTAGGTGGAGGTATAGAGGTATGTGACTGTAGGTGGAGGTATAGAGGTATGTGACTGTAGGTGGAGGTAAAGAGGTATGGGACTGTAGGTGGAGGTAAAGAGGTATGGGACTGTAGGTGGAGGTAAAGAGGTATGGGACTGTAGGTGGAGATAAAGAGGTATGTGACTGGGTGGAGGTATAGAAGTATGTGACTGTAGGTGGAGGTAAAGAGGTATGTGACTGTAGGTGGAGGTAAAGAGGTATGGGACTGTAGGTGGAGGTATGTGACTGTAGGTGGAGGTAAAGAGGTATGTGACTGTAGGTGGAGGTAAAAAGGTATGTGACTGTAGTTGGAGGTAAAGAGGTATGTGACTGTAGGTGGAGGTAAAGAGGTATGTGACTGTAGGTGGAGGTAAAGAGGTATGGGACTGTTGGTGTAGGTAAAGAGGTATGTGACTGTAGGTGGAGGTATGTGACTGTAGGTGGAGGTAAAGAGGTATGTGACTGTAGGTGGAGGTAAAAAGGTATGTGACTGTAGGTGGAGGTAAAGAGGTATGTGACTGTAGTTGGAGGTAAAGAGGTATGTGACTGTAGGTGGAGGTAAAGAGGTATGGGACTGTAGTTGGAGTTATAGAGGTATGTGACTGTAGGTGGAGGTATAGAGGTATGTGACTGTAGGTGGAGGTATAGAGGTATGTGACTGTAGGTGGAGGTATGTGACTGTAGGTGGAGGTAAAGAGGTATGTGACTGTAGGTGGAGGTATAGAGGTATGTGACTGTAGGTGGAGGTATAGAGGTATGTGACTGTAGGTGGAGGTAAAGAGGTATGGGACTGTAGGTGGAGGTAAAGAGGTATGGGACTGTAGGTGGAGGTAAAGAGGTATGGGACTGTAGGTGGAGATAAAGAGGTATGTGACTGGGTGGAGGTATAGAAGTATGTGACTGTAGGTGGAGGTAAAGAGGTATGTGACTGTAGGTGGAGGTAAAGAGGTATGGGACTGTAGGTGGAGGTAGAGAGGTATGTGACTGTAGGTGGAGGTAGAGAGGTATGTGTCTGTAGCAGCAGGTATAGAGGTATGTGACTGTAGCAGGAGGTATAGAGGTATGTGACTGTAGGTGGAGGTAAAGAGGTATGGGACTTTAGGTGGAGGTAAAGAGGTATGGCACTGTAGGTGGAGGTAAAGAGGTATGGGACTGTAGGTGGAGGTAAAGAGGTATGGGACTGGGTGGAGGTATAGAAGTATGTGACTGTAGGTGGAGGTAAAGAGGTATGTGACTGTAGGTGGAGGTAAAGAGGTATGGGACTGTAGGTGGAGGTAAAGAGGTATGTGACTGTAGGTGGAGGTATAGAGGCATGTGACTGTAAGTGGAGGTATAGAGGCATGTGACTGTAGGTGGAGGTATAGAGGTATGTGACTGTAGGTGGAGGTATAGAGGTATGTGACTGTAGGTGGAGGTATAGAGGTATGTGACTGTAGGTGGAGGTATAGAGGTATGGGACTGTAGGTGGAGGTAAAGAGGTATGTGACTGTAAGTGGAGGTATAGAGGCATGTGACTGTAGGTGGAGGTATAGAGGTATGTGACTGTAGGTGGAGGTATAGAGGTATGTGACTGTAGGTGGAGGTATAGAGGTATGTGACTAAGTGGAGGTATAGAGGTATGTGACTGTAGGTGGAGGTATGTGACTGTAGGTGGAGGTAAAGAGGTATGTGACTGTAAGTGGAGGTATAGAGGTATGGGACTGTAGGTGGAGGTAAAGAGGTATGTGACTGTAAGTGGAGGTATAGAGGTATGTGACTGTAGGTGGAGGTATAGAGGTATGTGACTGTAGGTGGAGGTATAGAGGTATGTGACTGTAGGTGGAGGTATAGAGGTATGTGACTGTAGGTGGAGGTAAAGAGGTATGTGACTGTAGGTGGAGGTAAAGAGGTATGTGACTGTAGGTGGAGGTAAAGAGGTATGTGACTGTAGGTGGAGGTAGAGAGGTATGTGACTGTAGCAGAGGTATAGAGGTATGTGACTGTAGCAGGAGGTATAGAGGTATGTGACTGTAGGTGGAGGTAAAGAGGTATGGGACTGTAGGTGGAGGTAAAGAGGTATGGGACTGTAGGTGGAGGTAAAGAGGTATGGGACTGTAGGTGGAGGTAAAGAGGTATGTGACTGGGTGGAGGTATAGAGGTATGTGACTGTAGGTGGAGGTAAAGAGGTATGTGACTGTAGGTGGAGGTAAAGAGGTATGGGACTGTAGGTGGAGGTAAAGAGGTATGGGACTGTAGGTGGAGGTAAAGAGGTATGTGACTGTAAGTGGAGGTATAGAGGCATGTGACTGTAGGTGGAGGTATAGAGGTATGTGACTGTAGGTGGAGGTATAGAGGTATGTGACTGTTGTTGGAGGTATAGAGGTATGTGACTGTAGGTGGAGGTATAGAGGTATGGGACTGTAGGTGGAGGTAAAGAGGTATGTGACTGTAAGTGGAGGTATAGAGGCATGTGACTGTAGGTGGAGGTATAGAGGTATGTGACTGTAGGTGGAGGTATAGAGGTATGTGACTGTAGGTGGAGGTATAGAGGTATGTGACTAAGTGGAGGTATAGAGGTATGTGACTGTAGGTGGAGGTATGTGACTGTAGGTGGAGGTAAAGAGGTATGTGACTGTAAGTGGAGGTATAGAGGTATGGGACTGTAGGTGGAGGTAAAGAGGTATGTGACTGTAAGTGGAGGTATAGAGGTATGTGACTGTAGGTGGAGGTATAGAGGTATGTGACTGTAGGTGGAGGTATAGAGGTATGTGACTGTAGGTGGAGGTATAGAGGTATGTGACAGTAGTTGGAGGTAAAGAGGTATGTGACTGTAGGTGGAGGTAAAGAGGTATGTGACTGTAGGTGGAGGTATAGAGGTATGTGACTGTAGGTGGAGGTATGTGACTGTAGGTGGAGGTAAAGGGGTATTTGACTGTAGGTGGAGGTAAAGAGGTATGGGACTGTAGGTGGAGGTAAAGAGGTATGGGACTGTAGGTGGAGGTATGTGACTCTAGGTGGAGGTAAAGGGGTATTTGACTGTAGGTGGAGGTAAAGAGGTATGGGACTGTAGGTGGAGGTAAAGAGGTATGGGACTGTAGGTGGAGGTATGTGACTGTAGGGGGAGGTAAAGAGGTATGTGACTGTAGGTGGAGGTAAAGAGGTATGTGACTGTAGGTGGAGGTAAAGAGGTACGGGACTGTAGGTGGAGGTATAGAGGTACGTGACTGTAGGTGGAGTTATAGAGGTACGTGACTGTAGGTGGAGTTATAGAGGTGCGTGACTGTAGGTGGAGTTATGTAACTATAGGTGGAGGTAAAGAGGTATGTGACTGTAGGTGGAGGTATAGAGGTATGTGACTGTAGGTGGAGGTAAAGAGGTATGTGACTGTAGGTGGAGGTATAGAGGTATGTGACTGTAGGTGGAGGTATGTGACTGTAGGTGGAGGTAAAGAGGTATGGGAATATAGGTGGAGGTAAAGAGGTATGTGACTGTAGGTGGAGGTAGAGAGGTATGTGACTGTAGGTGGAGGTAGAGAGGTATGTGACTGTAGGTGGAGGTAGAGCGGTATGTGACTGTAGGTGGAGGTAGAGAGGTATGTGACTGTAGATGGAGGTAGAGAGGTATGTGACTGTAGATGGAGGTAGAGAGGTATGTGACTGTAGATGGAGGTAGAGAGGTATGTGACTGTAGATGGAGGTAGAGAGGTATGTGACTGTAGATGGAGGTAGAGAGGTATGTGACTGTAGGTGGAGGTATAGAGGTATGTGACAGTATTTGGAGGTAAAGAGGTATGTGACAGTAGGTGGAGGTAAAGAGGTATGTGACTGTAGGTGGAGGTAAAGAGGTATGGGACTGTAGATGGAGGTATAGAGGTATGTGACTGTAGGTGGAGGTATGTGACTGTAGGTGGATGTAAAGAGGTATTTGACTGTAGGTGGAGGTAAAGAGGTATGGGACTGTAGGTGGAGGTATAGAGGCATGTGACTGTAGGTGGAGGTATGTGACTGTAGTTGGAGGTAAAGAGGTATTTGACTGTAGGTGGAGGTAAAGAGGTATGGGACTGTAGGTGGAGGTAAAGGGGTATTTGACTGTAGGTGGAGGTAAAGAGGTATGGGACTGTAGGTGGAGGTAAAGCGGTATGGGACTGTAGGTGGAGGTAAAGAGGTATGGGACTGTAGGTGGAGGTAAAGAGGTATGTGACTGTAGGTGGAGTTAAAGAGGTATGTGACTGTAGGTGGAGGTAAAGAGGTATGTGACTGTAGGTGGAGGTAAATAGGTATGTGACTGTAGGTGGAGGTAAAGAGGTATGGGACTGTAGGTGGAGGTAAAGAGGTATGGGACTGTAGGTGGAGGTATAGAGGTATGTGACTGTAGGTGGAGGTATGTGACTGTAGGTGGAGGTATGTGACTGTAGGTGGAGGTATGTGACTGTAGGTGGAGGTATGGGACTGTGGGTGGAGGTAAGGATGACAGAGGCAGAGAATATTACCTAACAGGGATTTTATATCATTAATGTTGTAACGTAAAAGTTAAAGAGTCCACTCTCCTACCTTACCTGCCTACCCACTACTTACCTATTCTTTACACCACCTGGTGCGCTAACCAAAATACAGGGGGTGATCCGCCCAGGTCTTACCTAGTGTGCATAGACAGAGTACATACTACGGGTATATGAAAGCCCGCAGGCCTCTTGCCTAAGCACTCCCAAGGTGACCCCCCCCCTCCTGGGAACAAATGAAACAGACTAATTACAAGCTTAAAGGGAACAAATTCAATAATCAATAACACTGAGTCCTATTTGCATACACATACCTCAGAAGCAGAAGCTATAAAATACTTACAACAAAACTGTCACTAGGGAAACAACCAAAACAGGACATCAAAGCAGCTTCCACTCCTAACAAAATAACACTGGATTTTAAAGATGCAGGAGGCGGTAATTGCAGACAGCTGTATCCCCTGACGAGAGGGAGGGGCCAGAGCTCCACTCTGCACCGACCAATCAGCTGCATGGAATCAAGAAAGTCATCCTGAAACATATACACATGCAAACAAACACAAACAAATCCAAAACAACACAGAAACGTTGGAACATAACACTACTTCTAGTCTCATACCGTAGTTAATATAGGCCAGTCTCATACTGTAGTTAATACAGGCCAGGCTCATACTGTAGCTACTATAGGCCAGTCTCATACTGTAACTACTACAGGCCAGTCTCATACTGTAACTACTACAGGCCAGTCTCATACTGTAGCTACTATAGGCCAGTCTCATACTGTAACTACTACAGGCCAGTCTCATACTGTAGCTACTATAGGCCAGTCTCATACTGTAACTACTATAGGCCAGTCCCATAATGTAGTTACTACAGGCCAGTTCCATACCGTAGCTACTATAGGCCAGTCTCATACTGTAGCTACTATAGGCCAGTCTCATACTGTAGCTACTATAGGCCAGTCTTATACTGTAGTTACTATAGGCCAGTCTCATACTGTAACAACTACAGGCCAGTCTCATACTGTAACTACTATAGGCCAGTCTCATATTGTAGCTATTATAGGCCAGTCCCATACTGTAGCTACTATAGGCCAGTCTCATACTGTAACTACTATAGGCCAGTCCCATAATGTAGTTACTACAGGCCAGTTCCATACTGTAGCTACTATAGGCCAGTCTCATACTGTAGCTACTATAGGCCAGTCTCATACTGTAGTTACTATACGCCAGTCGCATACTGTAGTTACTATAGGCCAGTCTCATACTGTAGCTACTATAGGCCAGTCTCATACTATAGTTACTATAGGCCAGTGTCAAACTGTAGCTACTATAGGCCAGTCTCATACTGTAGCTACTATAGGCCAGTCTCATACTGTAGCTACTATAGGCCAGTCTCATACTGTAGCTACTATAGGCCAGTCTCATACTGTAGCTACTATAGGCCAGTCTCATACTGTAACTACTATAGGCCAGTCTCATAATGTAGTTACTATAGGCCAGCCTCATACTTTAGCTACTATAGGCCAGTCTCATACTTTAGCTACTATAGGCCAGTTTCATACTGTAGTTACTATAGGCCAGTCTCATACTGTAGCTACTATAGGCCTCTACATAATGTAACTACGATAGGCCAGTCTCATACTGTAACTACTATAGGCCAGTTTCATACTGTAACTACTATAGGCCTCTCCATAATGTAACTACTGTAGGCCAGTCTCATACTGTAACTACTGTAGGCCAGTTTCATACTGTAGCTACTATAGGCCTCTACATACTGTAACTACTATAGGCCAGCCTCATACTGTAACTACTATAGGCCAGCCTCATACTGTAACTACTATAGGCCAGTCTCATACTGTAACTACTATAGGCCAGTCTCATACTGTAACTACTATAGGCCTCTACATACTGTAACTACTATAGGCCTCTACATAATGTAACGACGATAGGCCAGTCTCATACTGTAACTACTCTAGGCCAGTCTCATACTGTAGCTACGATAGGCCAGTCTCATACTGTAACTATGATAGGCCAGTCTCATACTGTAACTACTATAGGCCAGTCTCATAGTGTAACTACTATAGGCCAGTTTCATACTGTAGCTACTATAGGCCAGTCTCATACCGTAGCTACTATAGGCCAGTCTCATAGTGTAACTACTATAGGCCAGTCTCATAGTGTAACTACTATAGGCCAGTTTCAAACTGTAACTACTACAGGCCAGTCTCATACTGTAACTACTATAGGCCTCTAAATACTGTGACTACTATAGGCCAGTCTCACACTGTAGCTACTATAGGCCAGTCTCATACTGTAGCTACTATAGGCCAGTCCCATACTGTAAATACTATAGGCCATTCTCATACTGTAGCTACTATAGGCCAGTCTCATACTGTAGCTACTGTAGGCCTCTACATAATGTAACTACTATAGGCCAGTCTCATACTGTAGCTACTATAGGCCAGTCTCACACTGTAACTACTATAGGCCTCTACATAATGTAACTACTATAGGCCAGTCTCATACTGTAGCTACTATAGGCCAGTCTCATACTGTAACTACTATAGGCCAGTCTCATAGTGTAACTACTACAGGCCTCTAAATACTGTGACTACTATTGGCAAGTCTCATACTGTAGCTACTATAGGCCAGTTTCATACTGTAACTACTATAGGCCAGTCTCATACTGTAACTACTATAGGCCTCTACATACTGTAACTACTATAGGCCAGTCTCATACTGTAGCTACTATAGGCCAGTCTCATAGTGTAACTACTACAGGCCAGTCTCATACTGTAGTTACTATAGGCCAGTCTCATACTGTAGCTACAATTGGCCAGTCTCATACTGTAGCTACTATAGGCCAGTCTCATACTGTAGCTACTATAGGCCAGTCTCATATTGTAGTTAATATAGGCCAGTCTCATACTGTAGCTACAATAGGCCAGTCTCATACTGTAGCTACTATAGACCAGTCTCATACTGTAGTTACTATAGGCCAGTCTCATACTGTAGCTACTATAGGCCAATCTCATACTGTAGCTACTATAGGCCAGTCCCATACTGTAACTACTATAGGCCAGTCTCATACTGTAGCTACTATAGGCCAGTCTCATACTGTAGCTACTATAGGCCAGTCTTATACTGTAGTTACTATAGGCCAGTCTCATACTGTAACTACTACAGGCCAGTCTCATACTGTAACTACTATAGGCCAGTCTCATATTGTAGCTATTATAGGCCAGTCCCATACTGTAGCTACTATAGGCCAGTCTCATACTGTAACTACTATAGGCCAGTCCCATAATGTAGTTACTACAGGCCAGTTCCATACTGTAGCTACTATAGGCCAGTCTCATACTGTAACTACTATAGGCCAGTCTCATACTGTAGTTACTATACGCCAGTCGCATACTGTAGTTACTATAGGCCAGTCTCATACTGTAGCTACTATAGGCCAGTCTCATACTATAGTTACTATAGGCCAGTGTCAAACTGTAGCTACTATAGGCCAGTCTCATACTGTAGCTACTATAGGCCAGGCTCATATTGTAGCTACAAAAGGCCTCTACATACTGTAGTTACTATAGGCCAGTCTCATACTGTAGCTACTATAGGCCAGTCTCATACTGTAACTACTATAGGCCAGTTTCATACTGTAACTACTATAGGCCAGTCTCATACTGTAACTACTATAGGCCAGTTTCATACTGTAGCTACTATAGGCCAGTCTCATACTGTAACTACTATAGGCCAGTTTCATACTGTAGCTACTATAGGCCAGTCTCATACTGTAACTACTATAGGCCAGTCTCATAGTGTAACTACTATAGGCCTCTAAATACTGTAACTACTATAGGCCAGTCTCATACTGTAGCTACTATAGGCCAGTCTCATAGTGTAACTACTATAGGCCTCTAAATACTGTAACTACTATAGGCCAGTCTCATACTGTAGCTACGATAGGCCAGTCTCATACTGTAACTATGATAGGCCAGTCTCATACTGTAACTACTATAGGCCAGTCTCATAGTGTAACTACTATAGGCCAGTTTCATACTGTAGCTACTATAGGCCAGTCTCATACCGTAGCTACTATAGGCCAGTCTCATAGTGTAACTACTATAGGCCAGTCTCATAGTGTAACTACTATAGGCCAGTTTCATACTGTAACTACTATAGGCCAGTCTCATACTGTAACTACTATAGGCCTCTACATACTGTAACTACTATAGGCCAGTCTCATACTGTAGCTACTATAGGCCAGTCTCATAGTGTAACTACTATAGGCCAGTTTCATACTGTAACTACTACAGGCCAGTCTCATACTGTAGTTACTATAGGCCAGTCTCATACTGTAGCTACAATTGGCCAGTCTCATACTGTAGCTACTATAGGCCAATCTCATACTGTAGCTACTATAGGCCAGTCCCATACTGTAACTACTATAGGCCAGTCTCATACTGTAGCTACTATAGGCCAGTCTTATACTGTAGTTACTATAGGCCAGTCTCATACTGTAACTACTACAGGCCAGTCTCATACTGTAACTACTATAGGCCAGTCTCATATTGTAGCTATTATAGGCCAGTCCCATACTGTAGCTACTATAGGCCAGTCTCATACTGTAACTACTATAGGCCAGTCCCATAATGTAGTTACTACAGGCCAGTTCCATACTGTAGCTACTATAGGCCAGGCTCATACTGTAACTACTATAGGCCAGTCTCATACTGTAGTTACTATACGCCAGTCGCATACTGTAGTTACTATAGGCCAGTCTCATACTGTAGCTACTATAGGCCAGTCTCATACTATAGTTACTATAGGCCAGTGTCAAACTGTAGCTACTATAGGCCAGTCTCATACTGTAGTTACTATAGGCCAGTCTCATACTGTAGCTACTATAGGCCAGTCTCATACTGTAACTACTATAGGCCAGTTTCATACTGTAACTACTATAGGCCAGTCTCATACTGTAACTACTATAGGCCAGTTTCATACTGTAGCTACTATAGGCCAGTCTCATACTCTAACTACTATAGGCCAGTCTCATAGTGTAACTACTATAGGCCTCTAAATACTGTAACTAATATAGGCCAGTCTCATACTGTAGCTACTATAGGCCAGTCTCATAGTGTAAATACTATAGGCCTCTACATACTGTAACTACTATAGGCCAGTCTCATCCTGCAACTACTATAGGCCATCCTCATACTGTAGCTCCTTTAGGCCAGACTCATACTGTAACGACTATAGGCCATCCTCATACTGTAACTATACTTTAACTCTCCCCTATATCTGTTCCCCTCTCTCCCCTATATCTCCTTCCCTATCTCCCCTATATCTGTTCCCCTCTCTCCCCTATATCTGTTCCCCTCTCTCCCCTATATCTGTTCCCCTCTCTCCCCTATATCTGTTCCCCTCTCTCCCCTATATCTGTTCCCCTCTCTCCCCTATATCTGTTCCCCTCTCTCCCCTATATCTGTTCCCCTCTCTCCCCTATATCTCCTTCCCTATCTCCCCTATATCTGTTCCCCTCTCTCCCCTATATATGTTCCCCTCTCTCCCCTATATATCTGTTCCCCACTCTCCCCTATATCTGTTCCCCCCTCACCCCTATATGTTCCCCCTTATATCTGATCCCCTCTCTCCCCTATATCTCCTCCCTCTATCCCCTATATCTTCCCCCCCAATATGTGTTCCTCTCTCCCCCCAATATATCTGTTCCTCTCTCCCCCCAATATATCTCCTCCCCTCTCTCCCCATATCTGTTCTCCCCGACATCTGTTCCCCCATCTCCCCTATATCTGTTCCCCCTCTCTCCCCTATATCTGTTCCCATCTCTCCCCTATATCTCCCCCTCTCTCCCCTATCTCTCCTTCCCTCTATCTCCTCCCCTCTCTCATTTATATCTGTTCCCCTCTCTCCCCTATCGCTCCTTCCCTATATCTCCTCCCCTCTCTCCCTTATATTTCTCCTCACTCTCCCCTATATATCCTTCCATCTCTCCCCTATTTCTCTTCCCCTCTTTCCTCTATATCTCCTTCCCTCTCTCCCCTATATCTCCTTCCCTCTCTCCCTTATATCTCCTTCCCTCTCTCCCCTATATCTCCTTCCCTCTCTCCCCTATATCTCCTTCCATCTCTCCCTTATATCTCCTTCCCTCTCTCCCCTATATCTCCCCCTCTCTCCCCTAAATCTCCTCTCTCCTCTTCCCAATATCTCATCCCTCTCTCCCCTATATCTCATCCCCTCTCTCCCCTATATCTCTCTTCTCTCCCCTATGCATGTTCCTCTCCCTCCTCTATACCCCCCCTCTCTCCCCTATATCTCCTTTCCTCTCTCCTCTATATCTCCTTTACTCTCTCCCTTATATCTCCTTTCCTCTCTCCCTTAGATCTCCTTTCCTCTCTCCCCTATATCTCCTTTCCTCTCTCCTCTATATCTCCTTTACTCTCTCCCTTATATCTCCTTTACTCTCTCCCTTATATCTCCTTTCCTCTCTCCCCTATATCTCCTTTCCTCTCTCCCTTATATCTCCTTTCCTCTCTCCTCTATATCTCCTTTACTCTCTCCCTTATATCTCCTTTACTCTCTCCCTTATATCTCCTTTCCTCTCTCCCCTATATCTCCTTTCCTCTCTCCCCTATATCTCCTTTACTCTCTCCCTTATATCTCCTTTCCTCTCTCCCTTATATCTCCTTTCCTCTCTCCCTTATATCTCCTTTTCACTCTCCCTTATATCTCCTTTCCTCTCTCCCTTATATCTCCTTTCCTCTCTCCCTTATATCTCCTTTCCTCTCTCCCCTATATCTCCTTTCCTCTCTCCCCTATATCTCCTTCCCTCTCTCCCCTAAATCTACTTCCCTGTATCTCCCCGTGGTCTATCCAACCTGTTATATATGTAGAGGCGAGAAGCAAACAGCAGTCAACAGAATTAATCAAATCCCGGCAATAGCACCCTATTCCCTGTGCATTCCAGGACCAGGGTCAAAAGTTGTGCATTCTTTGTAGAGAATTTGGTTCCATTTGGAGCTCTGTCCGAGTAACTAAGGGGTAATTTTAAGGACCACTCTAATCTGCTCCTCTATCTGTAACTCGGCATATTCATATTCTTTTCATCAGTTTTGCTTTCATACTAATTACTGTGATTGAAAACAATGGCATTACCACGTCATACTCCACTGACCACATGGCTCTGCCTCTGCAGCAATGTACAGCCTCATGGGAGATGGATAGATTTCCTGCCTCTGCAGCAGTGTACAGCCTCATGGGAGATGGATAGAGTTCCTGCCTCTGCAGCAATGTACAGCCTCATGGGAGATGGATAGATTTCCTGCCTCTGCAGCAATGTACAGCCTCATGGGAGATGGATAGATTTCCTGCCTCTGCAGCAGTGTACAGCCTCATGGGAGATGGATAGAGTTCCTGCCTCTGCAGCAATGTACAGCCTCATGGGAGATGGATAGATTTCCTGCCTCTGCAGCAGTGTACAGCCTCATGGGAGATGGATAGATTTCCTGCCTCTGCAGCAGTGTACAGCCTCATGGGAGATGGATAGATTTCCTGCCTCTGCAGCAATGTACAGCCTCATGGGAGATGGATAGATTTCCTGCCTCTGCAGCAATGTACAGCCTCATGGGAGATGGATAGATTTCCTGCCTCTGCAGCAGCATTTAGCCTCACAGGAGTATTCACACAAATCCCCTCGATGTTTTCAGTAGCCTATATCAGTAGCGGATTCCCTGTTTTTGGGCTCCCGAGTGGCGCAGCGGTCTAAGGCACTGCATCTCAGTGCTAGAGGCGTCACTACAGACCCTGGTTCGATTCCAGATTGTATCACAACTGGCCGTGATTGGGACTCCCCATAGTGTGGTGCAGAGTTGTCCCAGCGTCGTCCGGGTTAAGGTTTGACCTGGGTAGGTCGGTCTGTCATTGTAAATAAGAATTTGTTCTTTAACTGACTTGCTTAGTTAAATAAAGGTTAAATAAAAAACATCCACAAGATCATTGTTTGTGTTTTTGTTCTAAATGGAAACCCGTAGGGCTTTGGCACTCTGTAGGGAATAGGAGAGCGTTTGGGATGCATTCCTCGTTTGTCAGCAGCGGAAAAGCCACTGCAATTATTTGCTCATTTTACTAGCTAGCAAACATACAGTGGCTACACACAATAATACCAAAGACAGTATCAGCATGTGAAGTAGCTAGTCGGCTGTTAAATCACCCTAAACAAACTGCTATCGATTTAGGAGTCAACTATCTCCCCATGTTACAACCTATAGATTGATGTGCCTCACAGAGCGGGGTTTGGGCAGAGTGGAGTCTGACATTTAACAAACGGCCGTGTGGTCTTGCAACAGCAACGTTCAACGTCACCCTGGACTGAAGAGGCAAACAGATAGGAGAAATGTGTTGGACCCTCTGGTAAAATAACTGACACATTTCTTGAGGTAGTTGGAGCGCAAAAATATATGATCAATGAAATCAAAGCCATGTCGCCTCAGGCGTATCAGTGTTGGGTTCAGTGGCGATATCCAAAAGACCACACGACATCGAGGAAACACAAATCATTTTGTATGGCCTGTTCCTTGCCCTCAACATATAATAAAATATTTTATACCTCTCCATCTGACCAATCCTCCTCCAACTGGCCAATACCCCTCCAACTGGCCAATACCCTTCCAACTGGCCTATACCCCTCCAACTGGCCTATACCCCTCCAACTGACCAATACCCCTCCAACTGGCCAATAACCCTCCAACTGGCCAATAACCCTCCAACTGGCCTATACCCCTCCAACTGGCCTATACCCCTCCAACTGACCAATACCCCTCCAACTGGCCAATACCCCTCCAATACCCCTCCAACTGACCAATCCCCCTCCAACTGACCAATCCTCCGCCAACTGACCAATACCCCTCCAACTGACCAATACCCCTCTAACTGGCCAATACCCCTCCAACTGACCAATACCCCTCCAATTACACTCCAACTTACCAATACCCCTCCAACTGGCCTATACCCCTCCAATACCCCTCCAACTGGCCAATACCCCTCCAACTGGCCTATACCCCTCCAATACCCCTCCAACTGGCCTATACCCCTCCAATACCCCTCCTACTGGCCAATAACCCTCCAACTGGCCAATACCCCTCCAATACCCCTCCAACTGGCCTATACCCCTCCAATACCCCTCCAACTGGCCTATACCCCTCCAATACCCCTCCAACTGGCCTATACCCCTCCAATACCCCTCCTACTGGCCAATAACCCTCCAACTGGCCAATACCCCTCCAACTGACCAATACCCCTCCAACTGGCCAATAACCCTCCAACTGGCCAATAACCCTCGAACTGGCCTATACCCCTCCAACTGGCCTATACCCCTCCAACTGACCAATACCCTCCAACTGGCCAATAACCCTCCAATACCCCTCCAACTGACCAATCCTCCTCCAACCGACCAATACCCCTCCAACTGACCAATACCCCTCCAATACCCCTCCAACTGGCCAATAACCCTCCAACTGGCCTATACCCCTCCAACTGACCAATACCTGCAATTGGCCAATAACCCTCCAACTGGCCTATACCCCTCCAACTGGCCAATACCCCTCCAACTGGCCTATACCCCTCCAACTGGCCTATACCTCTCCAATACCCCTCCAACTGGCCAATACCCCTCCAACTGTCCTATACCCCTCCAACTGACCAATACCCCTCCAACTGGCCTATACCCCTCCAACTGGCCTATACCCTCCAATACCCCTCCAACTGGCCTATACACCTCCAATACCCCTCCAACTGGCCTATACCCCTCCAATACCCCACCAACTGGCCTATACCACTCCAATACCCCTCCAACTGGCCTATACCCCTCCAATACCCCTCCTACTGGCCAATACCTCTCCAACTGGCCAATACCCCTCCAACTGGCCAATACCCCTCCTACTGGACAATACCCCTCCAATACCCCTCCAATACCCCTCCTACTGGCCAATACCCCTCCAACTGACCAATACCCCTCCAATACCCCTGCAACTGGCCTATACCCCTCCAAAACCCCTGCAACTGGCCTATACCCCTCCAATACCCCTCCAACTGGCCTATACCCCTCCAATACCCCTCCAACTGGCCTATACCCCTCCAATAACCCTCCTACTGGCCAATACCTCTCCAACTGGCCAATACCCCTCCAACTGGCCTATACCCCTCCAATACCCCTCCAACTGGCCTATACCCCTCCAATACCCATCCTACTGGCCAATACCCCTCCAACTGGCCAATACTGTTCCACTGATGTCAGAAGGTGAATTCACCAATTTGTAAGTCGCTCTGGATAAGAGCGTCTGCTAAATGACTTAAATGTAAATGTAATACCCCTCCAATACCCCTCCTACTGGCCAATACCTCTCCAACTGGCCAATACCCCTCCAACTGGCCTATACCCCTCCAATACCCCTCCAACTGGCATATACCCCTCCAAAACCCCTCCAACTGGCCAATACCCCTCCAATACCCCTCCTACTGGCCAATACCCCTCAACCTGTCCTATACCCCTCCAATACCTCTCCAACTGGCCAATACCCCTCCAACTGGCATATACCCCTCTAATACACCTCCTACTGGCAATACCCCTCCAACTGGCCTATACCCCTCCAATACCCCTCCAACTGGCCTATACCCCTCCAATACCCCTCCAACTGGCCAATACCCCTCCAATACCCCTCCTACTGGCCAATACCTCTCCAACTGGCCAATACCTCTCCAACTGGCCAATACCCCTCCAACTGGCCAATACCCCTCCTACTGGCCAATAACACTTCAACTGACCAATACCCCTCCAACTGGCCTATACCCCTCCAATACCCCTCCAACTGGCCTATACCCTCCAATACCCCTCCAACTGGCCTATACCCCTCCAATACCCCTCCAACTGGCCTATACCCCTCCAATACCCCTCCAACTGGCCTATACCCCTCCAATACCCCTCCTACTGGCCAATACCTCTCCAACTGGCCAATACCCCTCCAACTGGCCTATACCCCTCCAATACCCCTCCAACTGGCCTATACCCCTCCAATACCCCTCCAACTGGCCAATACCCCTCCAAAACCCCTCCTACTGGCCAATACCTCTCCAACTGTCCAATACCCCTCCAACTGGCCTATACCCCTACAACTGGCCAATACCCCTCCAATACCCCTCCAATACCCCTCCAACTGACCAATACCTCTCCAACTGGCCAATACCCCTCCTACTGGCCAATACCTCTCCAACTGGCCAATACCCCTCCAACTGGCCTATACCCCTCCAACTGGCCAATACCCCTCCAATACCCCTCCAATACCCCTCCAACTGACCAATACCTCTCCAACTGGCCAATACCCCTCCAATACCCCTCCAACTGGCCAATACCCCTCCAATACCCCTCCTACTGGCCAATACCTCTCCAACTGGCCAATACCCCTCCAACTGGCCTATACCCCTCCAACTGGCCAATACCCCTCCAATACCCCTCCAATACCCCTCCTACTGGCCAATACCTCTCCAACTGGCCAATACCCCTCCAACTGGCTTATACCCCTCCAACTGGCCAATACCCCTCCAATACCCCTCCAATACCCCTCCAACTGACCAATACCTCTCCAATTGACCAATACCCCTCCAATACCCCTCCAACTGACCAATACCCCTCCAACTGACCAATACCCCTCCAATACCCCTCCAACTGACCAATACCCCTCCAATACCCCTCCAACTGACCAATACCCCTCCAATATCCCTCAACTGGCCAATCCCCCTCCAACTGGCCAATCCCCCTCCAACTGACCAGTACCTCTCCATCTGACCAATACCCCTCCAATACCCCTCCAACTGACCAATACCCCTCCAACTGACCAATACCCCTCCAACTGGCCAATACCCCTCCAACTGACCAATACCCCTCCAATACCCCTCCAATTGGACAATCCCCCTCCAACTGGCCAATCCCCCTCCAACTGACCAATACCCCTCCAACTGGCCTATACCCCTCCAATCCCCCTCCAACTGACCAATACCCCTCCAATACCCCTCCAACTGGCCAATACCCCTCCAACTGGCCAATCCCCCTCCAACTGACCAATACCCCTCCAACTGGCCAATACCCCTCCAATTGGTACAATCCCCCTCCAACTGGCCAATCCCCCTCCAACTGACCAATACCCCTCCAATACCCCTCCAACTGACCAATACCCCTCCAACTGACAAATACCCCTCCAATACCCCTCCAACTGGCCAATCCCCTCCAACTGACCAATACCCCTCCAACTGACAAATACCCCTCCAACTGACAAATACCCCTCCAATACCCCTCCAACTGGGCAATCCCCCTCCAACTGACCAATACCCCTCCAACTGACAAATACCCCTCCAACTGACAAATACCCCTCCAATCCCCCTCCAACTGACCAATCCCCCTCCAACTGACCAATACCCCTCCAACTGACAAATACCCCTCCAATACCCCTCCAACTGGCCAATCCCCTCCAACTGACAAATACCCCTCCAATCCCCCTCCAACTGACCAATCCCCTCCAACTGACCAATACCCCTCCAACTGACAAATACCCCTCCAATACCCCTCCAACTGGCCAATCCCTTCCAACTGACCAATACCCCTCCAATACCCCTCCAACTGACCAATACCCCTCCAATTGGACAATCCCCCTCCAACAGGCCAATCCCACTCCAACTGGCCAATCCCCCTCCAACTGACCAATCCCCCTCCAACTGACCAATACCCCTCCAAATGACCAATACCCCTCCAATACCCCTCCAACTGGCCTATACCCCTCCAATACCCCTCCAACTGACCAATACCCCTCCAATTGGACAATCCCCCTCCAACTGGCCAATCCCCCTCCAACTGGCCAATCCCCCTCCAACTGGCCAATCCCCCTCCAACTGACCAATCCCCCTCCAACTGGGCAATCCCTCTCCACTGACCAATACCCCTCCAATACCCCTCCAATACCCCTCCAACTCACCAATACCCCTCCAATACCCCTCCAACTGGCCTATACCCCTACAATACCCCTCCAACTGGCCAATCCCCCTACAACTGACCAATACCCCTCCAATACCCCTCCAACTGACCAATACCCCTTCAACTGACCAATACCCCTCCAATACCCCTCCAATTGGACAATCCCCCTCCAACTGGCCAATACCCCTCCAATCCCCCTCCAACTGGCCAATACCCCTCCAATCCCCCTCCAATTGGACAATCCCCCTCCAACTGGCAAATCCCCCTCCAACTGGCCAATCCCCCTCCAACTGGCCAATACCCCTCCAATACGCTTCCAACTGGCCAATCCCCCTCCAATTGGACAATCCCCCTCCAACTGGCCAATCCCCCTCCAACTGGCCAATCCCCCTCCAACTGACCAATACCCCTCCAATACCCCTTCAACTGACCAATACCCCTCCAACTGACCAATACCCCTCCAATCTCCCTCCAAATGGCCAATACCCCTCTAATACCCCTCTAATATTTTGTAAATCATACAGATCTAGAGTGTTGGATCCGTTTGTGGATCCTCCTATGCCTTCCTTTGAACCGTAAGCAGTGTCCCTGTGTCCCTGTGTCCCTGTGTCCCTGTGTCTCTGTGTCTCTGTGTCTCTGTGTCCCTGTGTCCCTGTGTCACTGTGTCACTGTGTCTCTGTGTCCCTGTGTCCCTGTGTCCCTGTGTCTCTGTGTCTCTGTGTCCCTGTGTCCCTGTGTCCCTGTGTACCTGTGTCCCTGTGTCCCTGTGTCCCTGTGTCTCTGTGTCTCTGTGTCCCTGTGTCCCTGTGTCTCTGTGTCCCTGTGTCCCTGTGTCCCTGTGTCCCTGTGTCCCTGTGTCTCTGTGTCTCTGTGTCCCTGTGTCCCTGTGTCCCTGTATCTCTGTGTCCCTGTGTTCCTGTGTCCCTGTGTCTCTGTGTCCCTGTGTCCCTGTGTCCATGTGTCTCTGTGTCTCTGTGTCTCTGTGTCTCTGTGTCTCTGTGTATCTGTGTCTCTGTGTCTCTGTGTCCCTGTGTCCATGTGTCCCTGTGTCCATGTGTCTCTGTGTCCCTGTGTCCCTGTGTCCCTGTGTCTCTGTGTCCCTGTGTCTCTGTGTCCCTGTGTCTCTGTGTACCTGTGTCCCTGTGTCTCTGTGTATCTGTGTCTCTGTGTCTCTGTGTATCTGTGTCCCTGTGTCCCTGTGTCCCTGTGTCTCTGTGTCTCTGTGTATCTGTGTCTCTGTGTCTCTGTGTATCTGTGTCCCTGTGTCTCTGTGTCTCTGTGTCTCTGTGTCTCTGTGTCTCTGTGTTTCTGTGTCCCTGTGTCCCTGTGTCCAAGTGTCTCTGTGTCCCTGTGTCCCCGTGTCCCCGTGTCCAAGTGTCTCTGTGTCCCTGTGTCCCTGTGTCCCTGTGTCTCTGTGTCTCTGTGTCCCTGTGTCTCTGTGCCTCTGTGTCTTCCTCCTATTTAAAGTGTGTAGCTCTCTAGACTGTAATCAGGTTCTTTAATCTCTGTTTTAAATTGCCCCAGACAGAGGCTGCCTGACAGACAGATGCTTCCTGACAGACAGAGGTTGCCTGACAGACAGAGGTTGCCTGACAGACAGAGGCTGCCTGACAGACAGAGGCTTCCTGACAGACAGACAGAGGTTGCCTGACAGACAGAGGCTGCCTGACAGACAGATGCTTCCTGACAGACAGACAGAGGTTGCCTGACAGACAGAGGTTGCCTGACAGACAGAGGCTGCCTGACAGACAGATGCTTCCTGACAGACAGACAGAGGTTGCCTGACAGACAGAGGCTGCCTGACAGACAGATGCTTCCTGACAGACAGACAGAGGTTGCCTGACAGACAGAGGTTGCCTGACAGACAGAGGCTGCCTGACAGACAGATGCTTCCTGACAGACAGACAGAGGTTGCCTGACAGACAGAGGCTGCCTGACAGACAGATGCTTCCTGACAGACAGACAGAGGTTGCCTGACAGACAGAGGTTGCCTGACAGACAGAGGCTGCCTGACAGACAGATGCTTCCTGACAGACAGACAGAGGTTGCCTGACAGACAGACAGATGCTTCCTGACAGACAGACAGACAGAGGTTGCCTGACAGACAGAGGCTTCCTGACAGACAGAGGCTGCCTGACAGACAGAGTTTGCCTGACAGACAGAGGCTTCCTGACAGACAGACAGAGGCTTCCTGACAGACAGAGGCTGCCTGACAGACAGACAGACAGAGGTTGCCTGACAGACAGACAGAGGTTGCCTGACAGACAGAGGCTTCCTGACAGACAGAGGCTGCCTGACAGACAGAGGTTGCCTGACAGACAGACAGAGGTTGCCTGACAGACAGACAGACAGACAGAGGTTGCCTGACAGACAGATGCTTCCTGACAGACAGACAGAGGTTGCCTGACAGAAAGAGGTTGCCTGACAGACAGAGGCTGCCTGACAGACAGATGCTTCCTGACAGACAGACAGAGGTTGCCTGACAGACAGAGGCTGCCTGACAGACAGATGCTTCCTGACAGACAGACAGAGGTTGCCTGACAGACAGAGGTTGCCTGACAGACAGAGGCTGCCTGACAGACAGATGCTTCCTGACAGACAGACAGAGGTTGCCTGACAGACAGAGGTTGCCTGACAGACAGAGGCTGCCTGACAGACAGAGGCTTCCTGACAGACAGACAGACAGAGGCTGCCTGACAGACAGAGGCTGCCTGACAGACAGAGGCTGACTGACAGGGCGGATGTCAGACGCGATGGTTTAAGGCCCTTGATTAATCAAACCGACCACTAGCGGCACTTCCGCAATTTCCCCCCGAGGCGATTCTTCAGATGACTTGTCAGCTCCAATCCTCTCAGCCAGCCTCGTCCCGACACCCCCCCCCCCCTCCGCTCAGCCTAGCTACCCCCTACCCACTGCTCTCAGATACTTCAAACCCATCACGGTCAATATGTAGCACTTAAACCCCCAGACCTGGCCTACATCCCAAATGGCAATCTTATTTCCTATTCCCTTTTGGTCAAAAGTAGTGCACTACCTCTCTCTCTCTCTCTCTCTCTCTCTCTCTCTCTCTCTCTCTCTCTCTCTCTCTGTGTGTGTGTGTGTGTGTGTGTGTGTGAACCACTGTAACAGCTGCACTGCTGAGATGAAGAAACCATTTAAACAACTTCCCCTGTGTGATTTGATGGCACTCGGCCAACCAACAAGAGGTCTGAGCCCCCCCCCCCCCCCCAATTAATTTGAATATTCTAATTAGCTGCTTGGTTCTGATTTCATTTGTATGTTTTCGTAGCCTAATCAAGGGGCACGCAGAGGTGCCTAGACGGTGTGTGCATCCCAAATAGCACTCTCACTCCCTTTCAAGTGCACTAGTTTTTTTTAACCAGGGCCCTAACGCAGTGCACTCTGGAGTGAACGCGGCGCCATTGGAGAAGCAGGATAGTAATCATACCTGGCAGTGATTTTTGACAAGCACACATCACACAGAAGATAAGAGCACCAGGCCGTCGGCTACGACACACAGGGGAGGAATCCGCCCGGAGAATGTTCTCCACATTTCAAAAGCGTTGCAGAATATCCATTCTGATACCACTGATGCTGCACGTCTGACAGAAACCATCACTGCAAAAGTATAAAACAGTTACACCCCCCCCCCATAGCACGTAATGCTATCCACATAGACCAATTTCATAGCATTTCTTCAGCAGTAGTTTGCAGTATGCTGATCTGATGAGCTAGGCCCCAATAGAGGTAACAGACATGTAGTGGACCAAAAAAAAAGACAAAGCAGTATCTCAATTTCTGCATCTTCGTAAGTAGAGTTCATGTTCAATAATGACTCATTACAAATTGGATATTTGCTGCCAAAGGTGTTCACTGGGTGGTTGAAAATAGAGTTTTGAAGCTGTGAGAGAGCAAGAGAGAGCAAGAGAGAGAGACCCATAACAGATGTCCAGCCAGAGGTGTGCATCTCAAATTGTCCCCTATTCCCAATCTAGTCTCATTTGGGACGCAGGCCATAAGGTCTGGTCCAAAGCAGGAGTACAATTTATGCATAACTCCATTCCTTGTTGATTTGGAGAAGTATATATATATATAGAGAGAGAGATGAGAAAAAAGGCAGTCCTAATGGGAACACACTGTGTTACAGAAAGGAACGTGGAGACAGGAAGGAACAGAGAGACAGAAAGGAACTGAGAGGAACAGAGAGACAGGAAGGAACAGAGAGGAACAGAGAGACAGGAAGGAACAGAGAGACAGGAAGGAAAAGAGAGACATGAAGGAACAGAGAGACAGGAAGGAACAGAGAGGAACAGAGAGACAGGAAGGAACAGAGAGACAGGAAGGAACAGAGAGGAACAGAGAGACAGGAAGGAACAGAGAGACAGGAAGGAACAGAGAGACAGGAAGGAAGAGAGAGACAGGAAGGAACAGAGAGGAACAGAGAGACAGGAAGGAAAAGAGAGACAGGAAGGAACAGAGAGGAACAGAGAGACAGGAAGGAACAGAGAGACATGAAGGAACAGAGAGGAACAGAGAGACAGGAAGGAACAGAGAGACATGAAGGAACAGAGAGGAACAGAGAGACAGGAAGGAACAGAGAGGAACAGAGAGACAGGAAGGAAGAGAGAAGAACAGAGAGACAGGAAGGAACAGAGAGACAGGAAGGAAGAGTAGAAGAACAGAGAGACAGGAAGGAACAGAGAGGAACAGAGAGACAGGAAGGAAAAGAGAGACAGGAAGGAACAGAGAGACAGGAAGGAACAGAGAGGAACAGAGAGACAGGTAGGAACAGAGAGACAGGAAGGAACAGAGAGACAGGAAGGAACAGAGAGGAACAGAGAGACAGGTAGGAACAGAGAGACAGGAAGGAACAGAGAGACAGGAAGGAAGAGTAGAAGAACAGAGAGACAGGAAGGAACAGAGAGACAGGAAGGAAGAGTAGAAGAACAGAGAGACAGGAAGGAACAGAGAGGAACAGAGAGACAGGAAGGAAAAGAGAGACAGGAAGGAACAGAGAGACAGGAAGGAAGAGTAGAAGAACAGAGAGACAGGAAGGAACAGAGAGACAGGAAGGAAGAGTAGAAGAACAGAGAGACAGGAAGGAACAGAGAGGAACAGAGAGACAGGAAGGAACAGAGAGACATGAAGGAACAGAGAGACAGGAAGGAACAGAGAGGAACAGAGAGGAACAGAGACAGGAAGGAACAGAGAGGAACAGAGGGACAGGAAGGAACAGAGACAGGAAGGAACAGAGAGGAACAGAGAGGAACAGAGACAGGAAGGAACAGAGAGGAACAGAGAGACAGGAAGGAACAGAGAGACAGGAAGGAAAAGAGAGGAACAGGGAGACAGGAAGGAACAGAGAGACAGGAAGGAACAGAGAGACAGGAAGTAACAGAGAGGAACAGAGAGGAACAGAGACAGGAAGGACAGAGAGGAACAGAGAGACAGGAAGGACCAGAGAGGAATAGAGAGGAACAGAGAGACAGGAAGGAACAGAGAGACAGGAAGGAACAGAGAGACAGGAAGGAACAGAGAGGAAAAGGGAGACAGGAAGGAACAGAGAGACAGGAAGGAACAGAGAGGAACAGAGAGACAGGAAGGAACAAAGAGTCGGGAAGGAACAGAGAGGAACAGAGAGGAAAGGGGAGACAGGAACGAACAGAGAGACAGGAAGGAACAGATAGGAACAGAGAGACAGGAAGGAACAGAGAGACAGGAAGGAACAAAGAGTCGGGAAGGAACAGAGATGAACAGAGAGGAAAGGGGAGACAGGAAGGAACAGAGAGACAGGAAGGAACAGATAGGAACAGAGAGACAGGAAGGAACAGAGAGGAACAGTGAGACAGGAAGGAACAGAGAGACAGGAAGGAACAGATAGGAACAGAGAGACAAGAAGGAACAGAGACAGGAAGGAACAGAGAGGAAAAGGGAGACAGGAAGGAACAGAGAGACAGGAAGGAACAGAGAGGAACAGAGAGACAGGAAGGAACAGAGAGGAACAGAGAGACAGGAAGGAACAGAGAGGAACAGAGAGACAGGAAGGAACAGAGAGACAGGAAGGAACAGAGAGGAACAGAGAGGCAGGAAGGAACAGAGAGACAGGAAGGAACAGAGAGAAAGGAAGGAACAGAGCGGAAGGAACAGAGAGGAACAGGGAGACAGGAAGGAACAGAGAGACAGGAAGGAACAGAGAGGAACAGAGAGACAGGAAGGAACAGAGAGACAGGAAGGAACAGAGAGGAACAGAGAGACAGGAAGGAACAGAGAGACAGGAAGGAACAGAGAGGAACAGAGAGACAGGAAGGAACAGAGAGGAACAGAGAGACAGGAAGGAACTGATAGGAACAGAGAGACAGGAAGGAACAGAGAGGAACAGAGAGGAACAGAGAGACAGGAAGGAACAGAGAGGAACAGAGAGACAGGAAGGAACAGAGAGGAACAGAGAGGAACAGAGAGACAGGAAGGAACAGAGAGGAACAGAGAGACAGGAAGGAACATAGAGGAACAGAGTGGAACAGAGAGGAACAGAGAGGAACAGAGAGGAACAGAGACAGGAAGGAACAGAGACAGGAAGGACACCTCATGTCTCTAATTAGCAGAGGCTCTGCCATAAGGAGTGTTTCTGACTGCATCCAATTCTGGGGATGAAACAGAAAAGATCTAACTGCTCCTTTGTGATGTTGGAAGAGGGTTGTATTGGATTGTCGGGGGTGGGTCCAAACTGCACCCTATTCTATGTATAATGCGCTACTTGTAACCAGAGCCATATGGGCCCTGGTCTAAAGTAGTGCACTATGTCAGAAATAGGGCGCAATTTGGGGCAAACCTGTTGGAGTCCAATGGAGATAATTCATCTGACTGGATCAATGGGCCCGGGTGTAACTCTTCTGACACTGCTTCTCCTCATGGGTTTACAGTAGGATGCTCAGAAATAACAAGCATTGGTGTGTGTGTGTGTGTGTGTGTATGTGTATGTGTATGTGTGCGTGTGCGTGTGCGTGTGTGTGTGTGTGTGTCTGTGTGTGTGTGTGTGTGTGTGTGTGTTCAGCCCTTTTCATTGAGTATTTACAGGTCAGGGAGAATTTAGCTAATTCTTCCCCAATTTTTATTGTTGAATTATTTTGCTATTTCACTTCACTCTCTGACGTTTCATTCCTCACGTTTGCTCAGATATACGTTTTTAATTCCAAAGTTCGTCTTCACAGTGGACTAAATGTCCTTTCGTTTACTCACTCTCCTCTTTGTAATCACGTTTCCCCCCCCCCCCCCCCTCGCTCCGACGTCCATCACGAATCCGTTTCTGACATCCGCGACAGTACTATCTCTGTCAGGGAACTGGAGGCAGTGAAGTCAGACGCAGGAGAGCAGAGATAATACAGATAATAGAGATAATAGAGATAATAGAGATAATAGCCAGAGTAGTTTCATTTCAAGACCAAAGGCAATGAAAAAAAGAGATCCTACATGGGTACATACCCGATGCAGTAACATAGTGCACAAACAATTACAAACAAACAATTACAAACAAACAATTACAAACAAGGACATGGGGGGAACAGAGGGTTAAATACACAACACCTGGCTAATGAGGGAAATGTAAACCAGGTGTCTAGGAAAACAAGACAAAACAAATGGAAAATGAAAAGTGGATCGACGATGGCTAGAAGACCGGTGACGCCGACCGCCCTTCGGGAGAAGTCGTGACAATCTCTCTTAGCTAGTTAACTCATTTATGACTTGCCTCTGCTAGCGTCAAACTGTACATTAGCCTAGACTGTACCAAGGAATATAATACTAGTCACTGTAGGTTCAGGCTCATAACAATTTAATAATGATGAGAGTGTGTGTGTGTGTGTGTGTGTGTGTGTGTGTGTGTGTGTGTGTGTGTGTGTGTGTTTACATGGCATCTTTGCAGGCATGTGCAGAGACAGGGCTCTAAGCGCTGCCCTTTAACCCTCCTCTCAGAAAAGAGCTCTTTCAGATGTTTAATTCATTTATTTTACTTTCAGTGTATTCCTAACACTGTTATGTTAAATATCAAGGATTGCTCATGAAACTAGCTCATTTCTTTCTTTATCCTCTGCCCCTATGCACTGGACTCAGCCTCCCCCTCGTCCTCCTCTGACGACTGCGACTCCGACTCCAACTCCGACTCCTCATCTACTCCTCTTCCTCCTAATCCTCCTCCTGCTCCTCCTCCTCATCTAATCCTCCTCCCCGTCCTCGTCCTCCTCATCTACTCCTCTTCCTCATCTTCTCCTCCTCCCCGTCCTCGTCCTCTTCCTCCTAATCCTCCTCCTCGTCCTCCTCCTCCTCATCTCCTCCTCGTCCTGGTCCTCGTCGTCTTCCTCCTAATCCTCCAACATCTACTCCTCCTCCTCCTCTTCCTGCTGCAGAAACTACTGGTAGTAGAAGTAGGATCACACTGACTACCATGTTACACTGACTACCTTGTTAAACTGACTACCATGTTGCACTGACTACCTTGTTGCACTGACTACCTTGTTACACTGGCTACCTTGTTACACTGGCTACCTTGTTACACTGGCTACCATGTTACACTGGCTACCTTGTTACACTGACTACCTTGTTACACTGACTACCATGTTACACTGGCTACCTTGTTACACTGTCTACCTTGTTACACTGACTACCTTGTTACAGTGACTACCATGTTACACTGGCTACCTTGTTACACTGACTACCTTGTTTCACTGGCTACCTTGTTATACTGACTACCTTGTTACACTGGCTACCATGTTACACTGGCTACCATGTTACACTGGCTACCTTGTTACACTGGCTACCATGTTACACTGGCTACCTTGTTACACTGGCTACCATGTTACACTGACTACCATGTTACACTGGCTACCTTGTTACACTGACTACCATGTTACACTGAATACCTTGTTACACTGACTACCTTGTTACACTGACTACCTCAAATACTAGTTACGCTAGGTAGCGTGCTACAAATGTGTTGAAAGATGAGCAGTATGCTAGGTAGCGTGCTACAAATGTGTTGAAAGATGAGCAGTATGCTAGGTAGCGTGCTTTAGTCAGATACATTTTCAGTTAATATTCCTTATTGACAGTTTTTATATATTTATATTATATAACTGTTTTGGAGAGTTTGAAATTGGGATCCTTTGCTCTGGACGAGGGCATTTCCTGCCATAGAGCAGACACAGGGATGAATAATATTGAAAGTATTTAAAAATTCCCCAAACAAATATTTTAACTTGTAAAATTCCCCATAATATACATTTCAAACTCAAATAACCCAACAAAATCTATTTTTTTTCAACTGTAAATATATTTTCCATACTGGACAAGGATTGTCACTACTTTCAAGAATCTCTCAGCTAATTTCCTGATACATTTTGCCTCGAGGCTGAGAGAATATGTTACAGTTTTAATTCATTTCCTGTAGTTGTTAACATGGCTCATGACATGTTCATAAAAACAGGGTATAACGTGTGGATGTCTGGATTTCAGAGAATTATGGATTTCAGTCAGTTGATGTATTGCAATGATGATACGTAGCCTACATCTCTTACTGTAATTATGATATATAATCTACATCTCTTACTGTAATAATGATATGTAGTCTACATCTCTTACTGTAATAATGATATGTAGCCTACATCTCTAACTGTAATTATGATATATAGTCTACATCTCTTACTGTAATTATGATATATAGTCTACATCTCTTACTGTAATAATGATATGTAGTCTACATCTCTTACTGTAATTATGATATATAGTCTATATCTCTTACTGTAACAATGATATGTAGTCTACATCTCTTACTGTGATTATGATATATAGTCTACATCTCTTACTGTAATTATGATATGTAGTCTACATCTCTTACTGTAATAATTATATGTAGTCTACATCTCTTACTGTAATTATGATATATAGTCTACATCTCTTACTGTAACAATGATATGTAGTCTACATCTCTTACTGTAACAATGATATGTAGTCTACATCTCTAACTGTAATTATGATATATAGCCTACATCTCTTACTGTAATAATGATATGTAGTCTACATCTCTTACTGTAATAATGATATGTAGTCTACATCTCTTACTGTAACAATGATATGTAGTCTACATCTCTAACTGTAATTATGATATGTAGCCTACATCTCTAACTGTAATTATGATATATAGTCTACATCTCTAACTGTAATTATGATATATAGTCTACATCTCTTACTGTAATTATGATATGTAGTCTACATCTCTTACTGTAATAATTATATGTAGTCTACATCTCTTACTGTAATTATGATATATAGTCTACATCTCTTACTGTAACAATGATATGTAGTCTACATCTCTTACTGTAACAATGATATGTAGTCTACATCTCTAACTGTAATTATGATATATAGCCTACATCTCTTACTGTAATAATGATATGTAGTCTACATCTCTTACTGTAATAATGATATGTAGTCTACATCTCTTACTGTAACAATGATATGTAGTCTACATCTCTAACTGTAATTATGATATGTAGCCTACATCTCTTACTGTAATAATGATATGTAGTCTACATCTCTTACTGTAATAATGATATGTAGTCTACATCTCTTACTGTAACAATGATATGTAGTCTACATCTCTAACTGTAATTATGATATGTAGCCTACATCTCTAACTGTAATTATGATATATAGTCTACATCTCTAACTGTAATTATGATACATAGTCTACATCTCTTACTGTAATAATGAAATGTAGTCTACATCTCTTACTGTGACAATGATATGTAGTCTACATCTGTGTGTGTGTGTGTGTGTGAGCATGCGTATGCATGTGTGTGAGGCTGAGTGGCAGCCATTTTGTATGCTTGTATTTCCTGCGATGAATGTCACGAAGCACGGATCACATGACATGCCATTATGTAGGAAGTAAATGGCCTTGAAAAGCAGATATTGTAAATGATATGAGTCTCACTAGAGAGAGAGAGAGAGAGAGAGAGAGAGAGAGAGAGAGAGAGAGAGAGAGAGAGAGAGAGAGAGAGAGAGAGAGATGTGCTGTGTCAAAGACAACGTGTACAGAGGTTCAAGTCTAATCTGCGGAATGTTCCAGTTTAATGGGAAGAAAAAACTAAAGGTTTTTCAGTGTCCAATTATGGTTTCGATTCACACGTTCCACTGTGTTTTCTCCTCGTCGTCCCTTCTCTTCCCCAGCTCTTCTTTATTCAGACCTGTCTGTACAACACAAGGTCTGTTCATTGAAATCCAAAAAGGCTGTGTCCATTTATTTAGTTTTGTTTTCTCAACTCAGGCTTTTCTGAAAACAATTCAGTCGACTTGTAAAGAAAATGAATGTGTCAGTCAAAAGTGGCTCTGTTCATATTATTAATTTAAAAATGACATGTACTGTCTTACTTCCTAGTTCCTGGCCAAACACACAATACAGTGACAACTCCTTATAGCCTTATGGTACCTGTATAGAGTACCACAGTATGAGTCAATGTATTGATAAAAGTCACCTAGACAGATTTACATGGCTATCAAAGTGTCACTCCAGGTTTAGTCGACACGAAACGCCGCCCTTATCATAAGGGTTTCTAAAATTCCCTTTGGGAAAAAATGAATTGTGGAAAATCGATTGGAACTATTTCCCTGTTAGACTTAGGTTTCATGGGTATTATAACACCTCCACTGTGAGGCTCTCTACTCACAAAACATCCGTTGTCAGACAGTGGCAACGATGATGATTATGAACGTGGTCTTTTGTCTGCTGATGCAGTGAAGAAAACGATATGACAACAATAACGTCTAATGTAACTGGCCCCTCTAACAGTACAACTGGCCCCAGCTTGGCCCCTCTAACAGTACAACTGGCCCCAGCTTGGCCCCTCCAACAGTACAACTGGCCCCAGCTTGGCCCCTCTAACAGAACAACTGGCCCCTCTAACAGTACAACTGGCCCCTCGAACAGTACAACTGGCCCCTCTAACAGTACAACTGGCCCCTCTAACAGTACAACTGGCCCCTCTAACAGTACAACTGGCCCCTCCAACAGTACAACTGGCCCAAGCTTGGCCCCTCTAACAGAACAACTGGCCTCTCTAACAGTACAACTGGCCCCTCGAACAGTACAACTGGCCCCTCTAACAGTACAACTGGCCCCTCTAACAGAACAACTGGCCCCTCTAACAGTACAACTGGCCCCTCTAACAGTACAACTGGCCCCTCTAACAGTACAACTGGCCCCTCTAACAGTACAACTGGCCCCTCTAACAGTACAACTGGCCCCTCTAACAGTACAACTGGCCCCTCTAACAGTACAACTGGCCCCAGCTTGGCCCCTCCAACAGTACAACTGGCCCCAGCTTGGCCCCTCTAACAGAACAACTGGCCCCTCTAACAGTACAACTGGCCCCTCGAACAGTACAACTGGCCCCTCTAACAGTACAACTGGCCCCTCTAACAGTACAACTGGCCCCTCTAACAGTACAACTGGCCCCTCCAACAGTACAACTGGCCCAAGCTTGGCCCCTCTAACAGAACAACTGGCCTCTCTAACAGTACAACTGGCCCCTCGAACAGTACAACTGGCCCCTCTAACAGTACAACTGGCCCCTCTAACAGAACAACTGGCCCCTCTAACAGTACAACTGGCCCCTCTAACAGTACAACTGGCCCCTCTAACAGTACAACTGGCCCCTCTAACAGTACAACTGGCCCCTCTAACAGTACAACTGGCCCCTCTAACAGTACAACTGGCCCCTCTAACAGTACAACTGGCCCCTCTAACAGTACAACTGGCCCCTCTAACAGTACAACTGGCCCCTCTAACAGTACAACTGGCCCCTCTAACAGTACAACTGGCCCCTCTAACAGTACAACTGGCCCCTCCAACAGTACAACTGGCCCCAGCTTGGCCCCTCTAACAGAACAACTGGCCCCTCCAACAGTACAACTGGCCCCAGCTTGGCCCCTCTAACAGAACAACTGGCCCCTCTAACAGTACAACTGGCCCCTCGAACAGTACAACTGGCCCCTCTAACAGTACAACTGGCCCCTCTAACAGAACAACTGGCCCCTCTAACAGTACAACTGGCCCCTCGAACAGTACAACTGGCCCCTCTAACAGTACAACTGGCCCCTCTAACAGTACAACTGGCCCCTCTAACAGTACAACTGGCCCCTATAACAGTACAACTGGCCCCTCTAACAGTACAACTGGCCCCAGCTTGGCCCCTCGAACAGTACAACTGGCCCCTCTAACAGTACTACTGGTCCCTCTAACAGTACAACTGGCCCCTCGAACAATACAACTGGCCCCTCTAACAGTACAACTGGCCCCTCGAACAATACAAATGGCCCCTCTAACAGTACAACTGGCCCCTCTAACAGTACAACTGGCCCCTCTAACAGAACAACTGGCCCCTCTAACAGTACAACTGGCCCCTTGAATAGAACAACTGGCCCCTCGAACAAAACAACTGGCCCCTCTAACAGTACAACTGGCCCCTCGAACAGTACAACTGGCCCCTCTAACAGTACAACTGGCCCCAGCTTGGCCCCTCGAACAGTACAACTGGCCCCTCTAGCAGTACAACTGGCCCCTCTAACAGTACAACTGGCCCCTCTAACAGTACAACTGGCCCCTCGAACAGTACAACTGGCCCCTCGAACAGTACAACTGGCCCCAGCTTGGCCTCTCGAACAGTACAACTGGCCCCAGCTTGACCACTCGAACAGTACAACTGGCCCCTCTAACAGTACAACTGGCCCCAGCTTGGCGCCTCGAACAGTACAACTGGCCCCCCTAACAGTACAACTGGCCCCTCTAACAGTACAACTGGCCCCTCTAACAGAACAACTGGCCAGTCTAACAGTACAACTGGCCCCTCTAACAGTACAACTGGCCCCTCTGACAGTACAACTGGCCCCTCTAACAGTACAACTGGCCCCTCTGACAGTACAACTGGCCCCTCTAATAGTACAACTGGCCCAAGCTTGGCCCCTCTAACAGTACAACTGGCCCCAGCTTGGCCCCTCTAACAGTACAACTGGCCCCTCTAACAGAACAACTGGCCAGTCTAACAGTACAACTGGCCCCTCTAACAGTACAACTGGCCCCTCTGACAGTACAACTGGCCCCTCTGACAGTACAACTGGCCCCTCTAACAGTACAACTGGCCCCTCTGACAGTACAACTGGCCCCTCTAATAGTACAACTGGCCCCAGCTTGGCCCCTCTAATAGTACAACTGGCCACAGCTTGGTCCCCCTAACAGTACAACTGGCCCCTCTAACAGAACAACTGGCCAGTCTAACAGTACAACTGGCCCCTCTAACAGTACAACTGGCCCCTCTAACAGTACAACTGGCCCCTCTAACAGTACAACTGGCCCCTCTAACAGTACAACTGGCCCCTCTAACAGTACAACTGGCCCCTCTAACAGTACAACTGGCCCCAGCTTGGCCCCTCCAACAGTACAACTGGCCCCAGCTTGGCCCCTCTAACAGAACAACTGGCCCCTCTAACAGTACAACTGGCCCCTCGAACAGTACAACTGGCCCCTCTAACAGTACAACTGGCCCCTCTAACAGTACAACTGGCCCCTCTAACAGTACAACTGGCCCCTCCAACAGTACAACTGGCCCAAGCTTGGCCCCTCTAACAGAACAACTGGCCTCTCTAACAGTACAACTGGCCCCTCGAACAGTACAACTGGCCCCTCTAACAGTACAACTGGCCCCTCTAACAGAACAACTGGCCCCTCTAACAGTACAACTGGCCCCTCTAACAGTACAACTGGCCCCTCTAACAGTACAACTGGCCCCTCTAACAGTACAACTGGCCCCTCTAACAGTACAACTGGCCCCTCTAACAGTACAACTGGCCCCTCTAACAGTACAACTGGCCCCTCTAACAGTACAACTGGCCCCTCTAACAGTACAACTGGCCCCTCTAACAGTACAACTGGCCCCTCTAACAGTACAACTGGCCCCTCCAACAGTACAACTGGCCCCAGCTTGGCCCCTCTAACAGAACAACTGGCCCCTCCAACAGTACAACTGGCCCCAGCTTGGCCCCTCTAACAGAACAACTGGCCCCTCTAACAGTACAACTGGCCCCTCGAACAGTACAACTGGCCCCTCTAACAGTACAACTGGCCCCTCTAACAGAACAACTGGCCCCTCTAACAGTACAACTGGCCCCTCGAACAGTACAACTGGCCCCTCTAACAGTACAACTGGCCCCTCTGACAGTACAACTGGCCCCTCTAACAGTACAACTGGCCCCTCTGACAGTACAACTGGCCCCTCTAACAGTACAACTGGCCCCTCCAACAGTACAACTGGCCCCAGCTTGGCCCATCTAACAGAACAACTGGCCCCTCCAACAGTACAACTGGCCCCAGCTTGGCCCCTCTAACAGAACAACTGGCCCCTCTAACAGTACAACTGGCCCCTCTAACAGTACAACTGGCCCCTCTAACAGTACAACTGGCCCCTCTAACAGTACAACTGGCCCCTCTAACAGTACAACTGGCCCCTATAACAGTACAACTGGCCCCTCTAACAGTACAACTGGCCCCAGCTTGGCCCCTCTAACAGTACTACTGGTCCCTCTAACAGTACAACTGGCCCCTCGAACAATACAACTGGCCCCTCTAACAGTACAACTGGCCCCTCGAACAATACAAATGGCCCCTCTAACAGTACAACTGGCCCCTCTAACAGTACAACTGGCCCCTCTAACAGAACAACTGGCCCCTCTAACAGTACAACTGGCCCCTCTAACAGTACAACTGGCCCCTTGAATAGAACAACTGGCCCCTCGAACAAAACAACTGGCCCCTCTAACAGTACAACTGGCCCCTCGAACAGTACAACTGGCCCCTCTAACAGTACAACTGGCCCCAGCTTGGCCCCTCGAACAGTACAACTGGCCCCTCTAGCAGTACAACTGGCCCCTCTAACAGTACAACTGGCCCCTCGAACAGTACAACTGGCCCCTCTAACAGTACAACTGGCCCCTCTAACAGTACAACTGGCCCCTCGAACAGTACAACTGGCCCCAGCTTGGCCTCTCGAACAGTACAACTGGCCCCTCTAACAGTACAACTGGCCCCTCTAACAGTACAACTGGCCCCTCTAACAGTACAACTGGCCTCTCGAACAGTACAACTGGCCCCTCTAACAGTACTACTGGTCCCTCTAACAGTACAACTGGCCCCAGCTTGACCACTCGAACAGTACAACTGGCCCCTCTAACAGTACAACTGGCCCCAGCTTGGCGCCTCGAACAGTACAACTGGCCCCCCTAACAGTACAACTGGCCCCTCTAACAGTACAACTGGCCCCTCTAACAGAACAACTGGCCAGTCTAACAGTACAACTGGCCCCTCTAACAGTACAACTGGCCCCTCTGACAGTACAACTGGCCCCTCTAACAGTACAACTGGCCCCTCTGACAGTACAACTGGCCTCTCTAATAGTACAACTGGCCCAAGCTTGGCCCCTCTAACAGTACAACTGGCCCCTCTAACAGTACAACTGGCCCCTCTGACAGTACAACTGGCCCCTCTAATAGTACAACTGGCCCCTCTGACAGTACAACTGGCCCCTCTAATAGTACAACTGGCCCCAGCTTGGCCCCTCTAACAGTACAACTGGCCCCAGCTTGGCCCCTCTAACAGTACAACTGGCCCCAGCTTGGCCCCTCTAACAGTACAACTGGCCCCAGCTCGGCCCCTCTAACAGAACAACTGGCCCCAGCTTGGTCCCTCTAACAGTACAAATGGCCCCTCTAACAGTACAACTGGCCCCAGCTCGGCCCCTCTAACAGAACAACTGGCCCCAGCTTGGCCCCTCTAACAGTACAACTGGCCCCAGTTTGGCCCCTCTAACAGTACAACTGGCCCCAGCTTGGCCCCTCTAACAGAACAACTGGCCCCAGCTTGGCCCCTCTAACAGTACAACTGGCCCCTCTAATAGTACAACTGGCCCCAGCTTGGCCCCTCTAACAGAACAACTGGCCCCAGCTTGGCCCCTCTAACAGTACAACTGGCCCCTCTAATAGTACAACTGACCCCTCTAACAGTACAACTGACCCCTCTAACAGTACAACTGGCCCCTCTAACAGTACAACTGGCCCCTCTAACAGTACAACTGACCCCTCTAACAGTACAACTGGCCCCAGCTCGGCCCCTCTAACAGAACAACTGGCCCCAGCTTGGCCCCTCTAACAGTACAACTGTCCCCATCTTGGTCCCCCCAGTTGAAAATGTCTAGAACCTCCACTACCTCTCATTTCCCGTACCTATACTGGCATGATTTTTTTTTTCAAATAATAAAAGTGATTAATTAAAGTTCATTCTAGTTAACTCTTCGTTAATTGTCCTCTCCCAATAATGTGATATAGTAGATTTTCAGCCTGGACCTGATATTCTAGGAGTTGATTCACATTATATTATCTCTCTCCCGCTCGATAGACACAAGCCTGTATCTCTTTCAGAACTAGAATGAGATTCACATTCTACGATCTCTCTCCCGCTCGATAGACACAAGCCTGTATCTCTTTCAGAACTAGAATGAGATTCACATTCTACGATCTCTCTCCCGCTCTCTGCGGAGCGATAGACACGAGCCTGTAGCTCTCATAGAACTAGAATGAGATTCACATTATATTATCTCTCTCCCGCTCGATAGACACAAGCCTGTATCTCTTACAGAACTAGAATGAGATTCACATTATATTATCTATCTCCCGCTCGATAGACACAAGCCTGTATCTCTCATAGAACTAGAATGAGATTCACATTATATGATCTCTCTACCACTCTCTGCGGAGCGATAGACACGAGCCTGTATCTCTTACAGAACTTGAATGAGATTCACATTCTATGATCTCTCTCCTGCTTTCTGCTGAGCGATAGACACGAGCCTGTATCTCTCATCTCACCAGCGTTGCACTTCATCATGTATTTCTTTATGGAATCATGGGCGCTTAAAGGGTTCTGGAGCAGCTGCAGCACCTCTGATGAATTGAAATACATTTTTTTGGGTTGTCAAAATGATAGAATCACTGCTGTCTATTCAGAAATAAATTAAATTATTCAGAATAGCCCACTACATCATGGAAAATGCACATAATTTAGCCACAGAGGATCAATAGCTTATTTTAATATTTCGGGGCCAAACTGTGGATTGTGTGTAGCTCGAAATACCAAGGCATAGCCTACAGTCTGGAACGCGCGGCAGATCTGTCAGTGAACAGCATGCAGACAAAACAGGCCTTTCGCAATATTTCAAATACAATCGCGGGGAAACACAGCTTGGAAACTAAATTGCTCCCGATGACAAGATAATATTCTAATCTGTGTGCTGTAGGCTAACAAAATATTTGATCAACTTTCAAATATTGCTTTGCAAAGTGAAACAAGAGCGATGTATTGGTTTTCGGTAGGAACGCATCAGCCATCTCCAGCGAGCGACCTGCGCATCAACGGGCGAGTCAGTGAAAATAGAGAGCATTTAAAAAAATCTAAAGAAATTCCTCCTCACATCGTAGCCTACAATATGTGTCTCCACACAAATAGGCCTAGGCTATTGATGGATTCAAATTGATTTGGTTTTGATTGATCTCAGATTCTGAGTTTGTCATTGATAAAGTAATAATGTAATCAATTTGATCATCTACACTACTACTCTATGCCACGACGCAAATGTCATGATATGCTGGCGATGCTTTACTATAAAGAGGATTTTTTTCCCGTACCTCAGAGCTCCACAGGTCACCCCCTCTCACGCTCACTTTTTGTTCTGGCACCTCCCGATTGACAAATAAAGCACTGGCCTCATGGCCTCATGATACCTGTATTCTGACAGTACAGTCACAACTCAAATCAAATTAAATGTATTTATATAGCCCTTCGTACATCAGCTGATATCTCAAAGTGCTGTACAGAAATCCAGCCTAAAACCCCCAAATAGCAAGCAATGCAGGTGTAGAAGCAAGGTGGCTAGGAAAAACTCCCTAGAAAGGCCAGAACCTAGGAAGAAACCTAGAGAGGAACCAGGCTATGAGGGGTGTCCAGTCCTCTTCTGGCTGTGCCGGGTGAGGTTATAACAGAACATGGCCAAGATGTTCTGGCCAATGATGTGGATATATTGAAGCAACATCTGAAGACATCAGTTAGGAAGTTAAAGCTTGGTTGCAAATGGGTCTTCCAAATGGACAATGACCCCAAGCATACTTCCAAAGTTGTGGCAAAATGGCATAAGGACAACAAAGTCAAGGTATTGGAGTGGCCATCACAAAGCCCTGACCTCAATCCTATAGAACATTTGTGGGCAGAACTGAAAAAGCATGTGCGAGCAAGGAGGAGTACAAACCTGACATAGTTACACCAGCTCTGTCATGAGGAATGGGCCAGAATTCACCCAACTTCTTGTGGGAAGCTTGTGGAAGGCTACCCAAAACGTTTGACCCAAGTTAAACAATTTAAAGGCAATGCTACCAAATACTAATTGAGTGTATGTAAACTTCTGACCCACTGGGAATGTGATGAAAGAAATAAAAGCTGAAATAAATAATTCTCTCTACTATTATTCTGACATTTCACTTTCTTAAAATAAAGCGGTGATCCTAACTGACCTAAGTCAGGGAATTTTTACTAGGATTAAATGTCAGAAATTGTGAAAAAAATTAAATTCAAGTGTATTTGGTTGAGGTGTAAACTTCTGACTTCAACTGTACGTGACAGGAGTACATACTAGGTACAGACAAAGGATGTGGTGTAGCTTGTAGATGGCTTATTGAGTAGGATAATAATTAATTTCATTATGACAACAAATAGATTATATCTATGCCAAACAGCTCAGTTGCTTTTAGGCTTGCATTGCAGATGGATGATGAACAAAATAAATAGCCGAGCACCTTGAATGAAAAACTCATATAGGCCTGCTTTTAACAACGACAACCTCACGACACTCTCGATTAGCAGTAACATGAGGCTATAAAATGTACAGGATTCATGAACAGGATTGATCAAAAATGTATGAATCAGGTTTGATCAAATTAACTGAAAAAACCCCAATATTCCACTACTCTCTGGACTGCTCCCCGACACCGGCAAATCAGAATGCCCCTTTCCTCATCTTCATTTTTGAAAAAACATTAGGCCTTTAAATAAGATATCTCGTGTTGCTGTGGGTCTAGTGTGGCTGTGTGGCTGTGGGTCTCGTGTTGCTGTGGGTCTAGTGTGGCTGTGTGGCTGTGGGTCTCGTGTTGCTGTGGGTCTAGTGTTGCTGTGGGTCTCGTGTTGCTGTGGGTCTAGTGTTGCTGTGGGTCTAGTGTTGCTGTGGGTCTAGTGTTGCTGTGGGTCTAGTGTTGCTGTGGGTCTAGTGTGGCTGTGGGTCTAGTGTTTCTGTGGGTCTAGTGTGTCTATGGGTCTAGTGTTGCTGTGGGTCTAGTGTTGCTGTGGGTCTCGTGTTGCTGTGGGTCTAGTGTGTCTATGGGTCTAGTGTGGCTGTGTGGCTGTGGGTCTAGTGTTGCTGTGGGTCTCGTGTTGCTGTGGGTCTAATATGGCTGTGTGGCTGTGGGTCTAGTGTTGCTGTGGGTCTAGTATTGCTATGTGGCTGTGGGTCTAGTGTTGCTGTGGGTCTAGTGTTGCTGTGGGTCTCGTGTTGCTGTGGGTCTAGTGTGGCTGTGGGTCTAGTGTTGCTGTCGCTCTCGTGTTGCTGTGGGTCTAGTGTTGCTGTGGGTCTAGTGTTGCTGTGGGTCTAGTGTTGCTGTGGGTCTAGTGTTGCTGTGGGTCTAGTGTTGCTGTGGGTCTAGTGTTGCTGTGGGTCTCGTGTTGCTGTGTGTCTAGTGTTGCTGTGGGTCTCGTGTTGCTGTGGGTCTAGTGTGTCTATGGGTCTAGTGTTGCTGTGGGTCTTGTGTTTCTGTGGGTCTAATGTGTCTATGGGTCTAGTGTGGCTGTGGGTCTAGTGTGGTTGTGGGTCTAGTGTGGCTGTGTGGCTGTGGTTTTAGTGTGGCTGTGGGTCTAGTGTGGCTGTGTGGCTGTGGGTCTAGTGTGGCTGTGTGAATGTGGGTCTTGTGTGGCTGTGGGTCTAGTGTGGCTGTGGGTCTAGTGTGGCTGTGGGTCTAGTGTGGCTGTGTGTCTAGTGTGGCTGTGGGTCTAGTGTGGCTGTGTTGCTGTGTTGCTGTGGGTCTAGTGTTGCTGTGGGTCTAGTGTGGCTGGGTGGCTGTGGGTCTAGTGTGGTTGTGGGTCTAGTGTGGCTGTGTGGCTGTGGGTCTAGTGTTGCTGTGGGTCTAGTGTGGCTGTGTAGCTGTGGGTCTAGTGTGGCTGTGTGGCTCTGGGTCTTGTGTGGCTGTGGGTCTAGTGTGGCTGTGTGGCTGTGGGTCTCGTGTTGCTGTGGGTCTAGTGTGGCTGTGTGGCTGTGGGTCTCGTGTTGCTGTGGGTCTAGTGTTGCTGTGGGTCTCGTGTTGCTGTGGGTCTAGTGTTGCTGTGGGTCTAGTGTTGCTGTGGGTCTAGTGTTGCTGTGGGTCTAGTGTGGCTGGGTGGCTGTGGGTCTAGTGTGGTTGTGGGTCTAGTGTGGCTGTGTGGCTGTGGGTCTAGTGTTGCTGTGGGTCTAGTGTGGCTGTGTAGCTGTGGGTCTAGTGTGGCTGTGTGGCTCTGGGTCTCGTGTTGCTGTGGGTCTAGTGTGGCTGTGTGGCTGTGGGTCTCGTGTTGCTGTGGGTCTAGTGTGGCTGTGTGGCTGTGGGTCTCGTGTTGCTGTGGGTCTAGTGTTGCTGTGGGTCTCGTGTTGCTGTGGGTCTAGTGTTGCTGTGGGTCTAGTGTTGCTGTGGGTCTAGTGTTGCTGTGGGTCTAGTGTTGCTGTGGGTCTAGTGTGGCTGTGGGTCTAGTGTTTCTGTGGGTCTAGTGTGTCTATGGGTCTAGTGTTGCTGTGGGTCTAGTGTTGCTGTGGGTCTCGTGTTGCTGTGGGTCTAGTGTGTCTATGGGTCTAGTGTGGCTGTGTGGCTGTGGGTCTAGTGTTGCTGTGGGTCTCGTGTTGCTGTGGGTCTAATATGGCTGTGTGGCTGTGGGTCTAGTGTTGCTGTGGGTCTAGTATTGCTATGTGGCTGTGGGTCTAGTGTTGCTGTGGGTCTAGTGTTGCTGTGGGTCTCGTGTTGCTGTGTGTCTAGTGTGGCTGTGGGTCTAGTGTTGCTGTCGCTCTCGTGTTGCTGTGGGTCTAGTGTTGCTGTGGGTCTAGTGTTGCTGTGGGTCTAGTGTTGCTGTGGGTCTAGTGTTGCTGTGGGTCTAGTGTTGCTGTGGGTCTAGTGTTGCTGTGGGTCTCGTGTTGCTGTGTGTCTAGTGTTGCTGTGGGTCTCGTGTTGCTGTGGGTCTAGTGTGTCTATGGGTCTAGTGTTGCTGTGGGTCTTGTGTTTCTGTGGGTCTAATGTGTCTATGGGTCTAGTGTGGCTGTGGGTCTAGTGTGGTTGTGGGTCTAGTGTGGCTGTGTGGCTGTGGTTTTAGTGTGGCTGTGGGTCTAGTGTGGCTGTGTGGCTGTGGGTCTAGTGTGGCTGTGTGAATGTGGGTCTTGTGTGGCTGTGGGTCTAGTGTGGCTGTGGGTCTAGTGTGGCTGTGGGTCTAGTGTGGCTGTGTGTCTAGTGTGGCTGTGGGTCTAGTGTGGCTGTGTTGCTGTGTTGCTGTGGGTCTAGTGTTGCTGTGGGTCTAGTGTGGCTGGGTGGCTGTGGGTCTAGTGTGGTTGTGGGTCTAGTGTGGCTGTGTGGCTGTGGGTCTAGTGTTGCTGTGGGTCTAGTGTGGCTGTGTAGCTGTGGGTCTAGTGTGGCTGTGTGGCTCTGGGTCTTGTGTGGCTGTGGGTCTAGTGTGGCTGTGGGTCTAGTGTGGCTGTTGGTCTAGTGTGGCTGTGTGTCTAGTGTGGCTGTGGGTCTAGTGTGGCTGTGGGTCTAGTGTGGCTGTGTGGCTGTGGGTCTAGTGTAGCTGTGGGTCTCGTGCTGCTGTGTGTCTAGTGTTGCTGTTTGTCTAGTGTTGCTGTGTGTCTAGTGTTGCTGTGGGTCTAGTGTTGCTGTGGGTCTCATGTTGCTGTGGTTCTAGTGTTGCTGTGGGTCTCGTGTTGCTCTGGGTCTCGTGTTGCTGTGGGTCTCGTGTTGCTGTGGGTCTAGTGTTGCTGTGGGTCTAGTGTGGCTGTGGGTCTAGTGTTTCTGTGGGTCTAGTGTGTCTATGGGTCTAGTGTGGCTGTGGGTCTAGTGTGGCTGTGGGTCTAGTGTTGCTGAGGGACTAGTGTGGCTGTGGGTCTAGTGCTTCTGTGGGTCTAGTGTTGCTGTGGGTCTCATGTTGCTGTGGTTCTAGTGTTGCTGTGGGTCTCGTGTTGCTCTGGGTCTCGTGTTGCTGTGGGTCTCGTGTTGCTGTGGGTCTAGTGTTGCTGTGGGTCTTGTGTTGCTGAGGGTCTAGTGTGGCTGTGGGTCTAGTGCTTCTGTGGGTCTAGTGTCTCTATGGGTCTAGTGTGGTTGTGGGTCTAGTGTGGCTGTGGGTCTAGTGTGGCTGTGTGGCTGTGGGATTAGTGTGGCTGTGTTGCTGAGGGTCTAGTGTGGCTGTGGGTCTAGTGCTTCTGTGGGTCTAGTGTGTCTTTGGGTCTAGTGTTTCTGTGGGTCTAGTGTGTCTATGGGTCTAGTGTGGCTGTTGGTCTAGTGTGTCTATGGGTCTAGTGTGGCTGTGGGTCTAGTGTGGCTGTGTGTCTAGTGTGGCTGTGGGTCTAGTGTGGCTGTGTGGCTGTGGGTTTAGTGTGGCTGTGGGTCTAGTGTGGATGTGGGTCTAGTATGGCTGTGGGTCTAGTGTGGCTGTGGGTCTAGTATTGCTGTGGGTCTAGTATGGCTGTGGGTTTAGTGTGGCTGTGTGGCTGTGGGTTTAGTGTGGTTGTGGGTCTAGTGTGGTTGTGTGGCTGTGTGTCTAGTGTGGCTGTGGGTCTAGTGCGGCTGTGGGTTTAGTGTGGCTGTGTGGCTGTGGGTTTAGTGTGGCTGTGGGTCTAGTGTGGCTGTGTGTCTAGTGTGGATGTGGGTCTCGTATGGCTGTGGGTCTAGTATGGCTGTGTGTCTAGTATGGCTGTGTGTCTAGTGTGGATGTGGGTCTCGTATGGCTGTGGGTCTAGTATGGCTGTGTGGCTGTGGTTCTAGTGTTGCTGTGGGTCTAGTGTGGCTGTGTGGCTGTGGGTCTAGTGTGGCTGTGGGTCTAGTGCGGCTGTGGGTTTAGTGTGGCTGTGTGTCTAGTGTGGATGTGGGTCTCGTATGGCTGTGGGTCTAGTATGGCTGTGTTGCTGTGGGTCTAGTATGGCTGTGTGGCTGTATGGCTGTGGGTCTAATGTGGCTGTGAGTTTCGTTTGGCTGTGGGTCTAGTGTGGATGTGGGTCTATTGTTCCTATTGGTTTAGTGTGGCTGTGGGTCTATTGTTCCTATTGGTTTAGTGTGGCTGTGGGTCTAGTGTGGCTGTGTGGCTGTGGGTCTAGTGTGGCTATGGGTCTAGTGTGGCTGTGTGGATGTGGGTCTAGTGTGGCTGTGGGTCTAGTGTGGCTCTGTGGCTGTGGGTCTAGTGTGGCTATGGGTCTGGTGTGAAAGTGAGTCTAGTGTTGCTGTGGGTTAGTGTGGCTGTGGGTTTAGTGTGGCTGTGGGTCCAGTTTGGCTGAGGGTCTAGTGTGGCTGTGGGTCTAGTGTGGCTGTGGGTCTAGTGTGGATGTGGGTCTAGTGTGGCTGTGGGTCTAGTGTGGCTGTGGGTCTAGTGTGGCTGTGGGTCTAGTGTGGCTGTGGGTCTAGTGTGGCTGTGGTTCTAGTGTGGCTGTGGGTCTAGTGTGGCTGTGTGGCTGTGGGCCTAGTGTTGCTGTTGTTCTAGTGTGGCTGTGTGGCTGTGGGTCTAGTGTGGCTGTGGGTCTAGTGTGGCTGTGGGTCCAGTTTGGCTGTGGGTCTAGTGTGGCTGTGGGTCTATTGTGGCTGTGGGTCCAGTTTGGCTGTGGGTCTAGTGTGGCTGTGGGTCTAGTGTGGCTGTGGGTCCAGTTTGGCTGTGGGTCTAGTGTGGCTGTGGGTCTAGTGTTTGCTTTGTGGCTGTGGGTCTATTGTGGCTGTGTGGCTGTGGGTCTAGTGTTTGCTGTGTGGCTGTGGGTCTATTGTGGCTGTGTGGCTGTGTGGCTGTGTGGCTGTGTGGCTGTGGGTCTAGTGTGGCTGTGGGTCTATTGTGGCTGTGGGTCTAGTGTTGCTGTGGGTCTAGTGTGGCTGTGTGGCTGTGGGTCTAGTGTGGCTGTGTTCTAGTGTGGCTGTGTGGCTGTGGGTCTAGTGTTGCTGTGGGTCTAGTGTGGCTATGTGGCTGTGGGTCTAGTGTTGCTGTGGGTCTAGTGTTGCTGTGTGGCTGTGGGTCTAGTGTTGCTGTGGGTCTAGTGTGGCTGTGTGGCTGTGGGTCTAGTGTTGCTGTGGGTCTAGTGTGGCTATGTGGCTGTGGGTCTAGTGTTGCTGTGGGTCTAGTGTTGCTGTGTGGCTGTGGGTCTAGTGTTGCTGTGGGTCTAGTGTGGCTGTGTTGCTGTGGGTCTAGTGTTGCTGTGGGTCTAGTGTGGCTGTGTGGCTGTGGGTCTAGTGTGGCTGTCTGGCTGTGGGTCTAGTGTGGTTGTGGGTCTAGTGTGGCTGTCTGTCTGTGGGTCTAGTGTTGCTGTGGGTCTAGTATGGCTGTTGGTCTAGTGTGGCTGTGGGTCTAGTGTGGCTGTCTGTCTGTGGGTCTAGTGTTGCTTTGGGTCTAGTATGGCTGTGTGGCTGTGGGTCTAGTGTGGCTGTGGGTCTAGTGTTGCTGTGGGTCTAGTGTGGCTGTGTGGCTGTGGGTCTAGTGTTGCTGTGGGTCTAGTGTGGCTGTGGGGCTGTGGGTCTAGTGTGGCTGTGTGGCTGTGGGTCTAGTATGGCTGTGTGGATGTGGGTCTAGTTTGGCTGTGGGTCTAGTGTGGCTGTGGGTCTAGTGTGGCTGTGGGTCTAGTGTGGCTGTGGGTCTAGTGTGTCTGTGGGTCTAGTGTGTCTGTGTGGCTGTGTGTCTTGTGTGTCTGTGTGGCTGTGGGTCTATTGTTCCTATTGGTTTAGTGTTGCTGTGTCCTGTCCTCCTCTTGTAATGCCTTGGCCTCACTGATAGCAATCTCAGTCTCATGTCCTGTCCTCCTCTTGTCCTGCCCTGGTCTCACTGATAGCACTCTCACTCTCATGTCCTGTCCTCCTCTTGTAATGCCCTGGCCTCGCTGAAAGCACTCTCACTCTCATGTCCTGTCCTCCTCTTGTAATGCCCTGGCATCGCTGATAGCACTCCCACTCTCATGTCCTGTCCTCCTCTTGTCCTGCCCTTGTCTCACTGATAGCACTCACACTCTCATGTCCTTTCCTCCTCTTGTCCTGCCCTGGCTTCACTGATAGCAATCTCACTCTCATGTCCTGTCCTCCTCTTGTAATGCTCTGGCCTCGCTGTTAGCACTCTCACTCTCATGTCCTGTCCTCCTCTTGTCCTGCCCTGGCCTCGCTGATAGCACTCTCACTCTCATGTCCTGTCCTCCTCTTGTAATGCCCTGGCATCGCTGATAGCACTCTCACTCTCATGTCCTGCCCTGGCCTCGCTGATAGCACTCTCACTCTCATGTCCTGTCCTCCTCTTGTCCTGCCCTGGCCTCGCTGATAGCACTCTCACTCTCATGTCCTGCCCTGGCATCGCTGATAGCACTCTCACTCTCATGTCCTGTTCTCCTCTTGTCCTGCCCTGGCCTCGCTGTTAGCACTCTCACTCTCATGTCCTGTTCTCCTCTTGTCCTGCCCTGGCCTCGCTGATAGCACTCTCACTCTCATGTCCTGTCCTCCTCTTGTAATGCCCTGACCTCGCTGATAGCACACTTACTCTCATTCCTCCATTCCTCACTGGATGTTACCAGGCTGTTGCTCCTGTCCTTGTCACCAGATTCACTGTCAGTGTCAAGGGATGTTTGTTGTTAGTCTCAATCTTATCATGCTGCTCAGCTCTACTGAAGACAGACAGTATGTTAAGGACATGTGCTCAGCTCTACTAAAGACAGACAGTATGTTAAGGACATGTGCTCAACTCTACTAAAGACAGACAGTATGTTAAGGACATGTGCTCAGCTCTACTAAAGACAGACAGTATGTTAAGGACATGTGCTCAGCTCTACTAAAGACAGACAGTATTTTAAGGACATGTGCTCAGCTCTACTAAAGACAGACAGTATGTTAAGGACATGTGCTCAGCTCTACTAAAGACAGACAGTATGTTAAGGACATGTGCTCAGCTCTACTAAAGACAGACAGTATTTTAAGGACATGTGCTCAGCTCTACTAAAGACAGACAGTATGTTAAGGACATGTGCTCAACTCTACTAAAGGCAGACAGTATGTTAAGGACATGTGCTCAGCTCTACTAAAGACAGACAGTATGTTAAGGACATGTGCTCAGCTCTACTAAAGACAGACAGTATGTTAAGGACATGTGCTCAACTCTACTAAAGGCAGACAGACAGTATGTTAAGGACATGTGCTCAGCTCTACTGAAGACAGACAGTATGTTAAGGACATGTGCTCAGCTCTACTAAAGACAGACTGTATGTTAAGGACATGTGCTCAGCTCTACTAAAGACAGACAGTATGTTAAGGACATGTGCTCAGCTCTACTAAAGACAGACAGTATGTTAAGGACATGTGCTCAGCTCTACTAAAGACAGACTGTATGTTAAGGACATGTGCTCAGCTCTACTAAAGACAGACTGTATGTTAAGGACATGTGCTCAGCTCTACTAAAGACAGACTGTATGTTAAGGACATGTGCTCTACTCTACTAAAGACAGACTGTATGTTAAGGACATGTGCTCAGCTCTACTAAAGACAGACTGTATGTTAAGGACATGTGCTCTACTCTACTAGAAACAGACAGTATGTTAAGGACATGTGCTCAGCTCTACTAAAGACAGACAGTATGTTAAGGACATGTGCTCAGCTCTACTAAAGACAGACAGTATGTTAAGGACATGTGCTCAGCTCTACTAAAGACAGACAGTATGTTAAGGACATGTGCTCAGCTCTACTAAAGACAGACAGTATGTTAAGGACATGTGCTCAGCTCTACTAAAGACAGACAGTATGTTAAGGACATGTGCTCAGCTCTACTAAAGACAGACAGTATGTTAAGGACATGTGCTCAGCTCTACTAAATACAGACAGTATGTTAAGGACATGTGCTCAGCTCTACTAAAGACAGACAGTATGTTAAGGACATGTGCTCAGCTCTACTAAAGACAGACTGTATGTTAAGGACATGTGCTCTACTCTACTAGAGACAGACAGTATGTTAAGGACATGTGCTCAGCTCTACTAAAGACAGACAGTATGTTAAGGACATGTGCTCAGCTCTACTAAAGACAGACAGTATGTTAAGGACATGTGCTCAGCTCTACTAAAGACAGACAGTATGTTAAGGACATGTGCTCAGCTCTACTAAAGACAGACAGTATGTTAAGGACATGTGCTCTACTCTACTAAAGACAGACAGTATGTTAAGGACATGTGCTCAGCTCTACTAAATACAGACAGTATGTTAAGGACATGTGCTCAGCTCTACTGAAGACAGACAGTATGTTAAGGACATGTGCTCAGCTCTACTAAAGACAGACAGTATGTTAAGGACATGTGCTCAGCTCTACTAAAGACAGACAGTATGTTAAGGACATGTGCTCAGCTCTACTAAAGACAGACAGTATGTTAAGGACATGTGCTCAGCTCTACTAAAGACAGACAGGACATGTGCTCAGCTCTACTAAATACAGACAGTATGTTAAGGACATGTGCTCTACTCTACTAAAGACAGACAGTATGTTAAGGACATGTGCTCAGCTCTACTAAAGACAGGCAGTATGTTAAGGACATGTGCTCAGCTCTACTGAAGACAGACAGTATGTTAAGGACATGTGCTCAGCTCTACTAAAGACAGACAGTATGTTAAGGACATGTGCTCAGCTCTACTAAAGACAGACAGTATGTTAAGGACATGTGCTCAGCTCTACTAAAGACAGACAGTATGTTAAGGACATGTGCTCAGCTCTACTGAAGACAGACAGTATGTTAAGGACATGTGCTCAGCTCTACTAAAGACAGACAGTATGTTAAGGACATGTGCTCAGCTCTACTAAAGACAGACAGTATGTTAAGGACATGTGCTCAGCTCTACTAAAGACAGACAGTATGTTAAGGACATGTGCTCAGCTCTACTAAAGACAGACAGTATGTTAAGGACATGTGCTCAGCTCTACTAAAGGCAGGCAGTATGTTAAGGACATGTGCTCTACTCTACTAAAGACAGACAGTATGTTAAGGACATGTGCTCAGCTCTACTAAAGACAGACAGTATGTTAAGGACATGTGCTCAGCTCTACTAAAGACAGGCAGGACATGTGCTCAGCTCTACTAAAGACAGACAGTATGTTAAGGACATGTGCTCAGCTCTACTAAAGACAGGCAGGACATGTGCTCAGCTCTACTAAAGACAGACAGTATGTTAAGGACATGTGCTCAGCTCTACTAAAGACAGACAGTATGTTAAGGACATGTGCTCAGCTCTACTAAAGACAGACAGGACATGTGCTCAGCTCTACTAAAGACAGGCAGGACATGTGCTCAGCTCTACTAAAGACAGACAGTATGTTAAGGACATGTGCTCAGCTCTACTAAATACAGACAGTATGTTAAGGACATGTGCTCAGCTCTACTAAATACAGACAGTATGTTAAGGACATGTGCTCAGCTCTACTAAAGACAGACAGGACATGTGCTCAGCTCTACTAAATACAGACAGTATGTTAAGGACATGTGCTCAGCTCTACTAAATACAGACAGTATGTTAAGGACATGTGCTCAGCTCTACTAAAGACAGACAGGACATGTGCTCAGCTCTACTAAAGACAGGCAGGACATGTGCTCAGCTCTACTAAAGACAGACAGTATGTTAAGGACATGTGCTCAGCTCTACTAAAGACAGACAGTATGTTAAGGACATGTGCTCAGCTCTACTAAAGACAGACAGGACATGTGCTCAGCTCTACTAAAGGCAGGCAGTATGTTAAGGACATGTGCTCAGCTCTACTAAAGACAGACAGTATGTTAAGGACATGTGCTCAGCTCTACTAAAGACAGACAGGACATGTGCTCAGCTCTACTAAAGGCAGGCAGTATGTTAAGGACATGTGCTCAGCTCTACTAAAGACAGACAGTATGTTAAGGACATGTGCTCAGCTCTACTAAAGACAGACAGTATGTTAAGGACATGTGCTCAGCTCTACTAAAGACAGACAGGACATGTGCTCAGCTCTACTAAAGGCAGGCAGTATGTTAAGGACATGTGCTCAGCTCTACTAAAGACAGACAGGACATGTGCTCAGCTCTACTAAAGGCAGGCAGTATGTTAAGGACATGTGCTCAGCTCTACTAAAGACAGACAGTATGTTAAGGACATGTGCTCAGCTCTACTAAAGACAGACAGTATGTTAAGGACATGTGCTCAGCTCTACTAAAGACAGACAGGACATGTGCTCAGCTCTACTAAAGGCAGGCAGTATGTTAAGGACATGTGCTCAGCTCTACTAAAGACAGACAGTATGTTAAGGACATGTGCTCAGCTCTACTAAAGACAGACAGTATGTTAAGGACATGTGCTCAGCTCTACTAAAGACAGACAGTATGTTAAGGACATGTGCTCAGCTCTACTAAAGACAGACAGTATGTTAAGGACATGTGCTCAGCTCTACTAAAGGCAGGCAGTATGTTAAGGACATGTGCTCTACTCTACTAAAGACAGACAGTATGTTAAGGACATGTGCTCAGCTCTACTAAAGACAGACAGTATGTTAAGGACATGTGCTCAGCTCTACTAAAGACAGGCAGGACATGTGCTCAGCTCTACTAAAGACAGACAGTATGTGAAGGACATGTGCTCAGCTCTACTAAAGACAGACAGTATGTTAAGGACATGTGCTCAGCTCTACTAAAGACAGACAGGACATGTGCTCAGCTCTACTAAAGACAGGCAGGACATGTGCTCAGCTCTACTAAAGACAGACAGTATGTTAAGGACATGTGCTCAGCTCTACTAAAGACAGACAGTATGTTAAGGACATGTGCTCAGCTCTACTAAAGACAGACAGGACATGTGCTCAGCTCTACTAAAGACAGACAGTATGTTAAGGACATGTGCTCAGCTCTACTAAAGACAGACAGTATGTTAAGGACATGTGCTCAGCTCTACTAAAGACAGACAGGACATGTGCTCAGCTCTACTAAAGACAGACAGTATGTTAAGGACATGTGCTCAGCTCTACTAAAGACAGACAGTATGTTAAGGACATGTGCTCAGCTCTACTAAAGACAGACAGTATGTTAAGGACATGTGCTCAGCTCTACTAAAGACAGACAGGACATGTGCTCAGCTCTACTAAAGGCAGGCAGTATGTTAAGGACATGTGCTCAGCTCTACTAAAGACAGACAGTATGTTAAGGACATGTGCTCAGCTCTACTAAAGACAGACAGGACATGTGCTCAGCTCTACTAAAGGCAGGCAGTATGTTAAGGACATGTGCTCAGCTCTACTAAAGACAGACAGTATGTTAAGGACATGTGCTCAGCTCTACTAAAGACAGACAGTATGTTAAGGACATGTGCTCAGCTCTACTAAAGACAGACAGGACATGTGCTCAGCTCTACTAAAGGCAGGCAGTATGTTAAGGACATGTGCTCAGCTCTACTAAAGACAGACAGTATGTTAAGGACATGTGCTCAGCTCTACTGAAGACAGACAGTATGTTAAGGACATGTGCTCAGCACTAATAAAGACAGACAGTATGTTAAGGACATGTGCTCAGCTCTACTAAAGACAGACAGTATGTTAAGGACATGTGCTCAGCTCTACTAAAGACAGACAGTATGTTAAGGACATGTGCTCAGCTCTACTAAAGACAGACAGTATGTTAAGGACATGTGCTCAGCTCTACTAAGGACAGACAGTATGTTAAGGACATGTGCTCAGCTCTACTAAAGACAGACAGTATGTTTAGGACGTGTGCTCAACTCTACTGAAGACAGACAGTATGTTAAGGACATGTGCTCAGCTCTACTAAAGACAGACAGTATGTTAAGGACATGTGCTCAGCTCTACTAAAGACAGACAGTATGTTAAGGACATGTGCTCAACTCTACTAAAGACAGACAGTATGTTAAGGACATGTGCTCAGCTCTACTAACGAAAGACAGTATGTTAAGGACATGTGCTCAGCTCTACTAACGACAGACAGTATGTTAAGGACATGTGCTCAACTCTACTAAAGACAGACAGTATGTTAAGGACATGTGCTCAACTCTACTAAAGACAGACAGTATGTTAAGGACATGTGCTCAGCTCTACTAAAGACAGACAGTATGTTAAGGACATGTGCTCAGCTCTACTAACGACAGACAGTATGTTAAGGACATGTGCTCAGCTCTAATAAAGACAGACAGTATGTTAAGGACATGTGCTCAACTCTACTGAAGACAGACAGTATGTTAAGGACATGTGCTCAGCTCTACTAAAGACAGACAGTATGTTAAGGACATGTCCTCAGCTCTACTAAAGACAGACAGTATGTTAAGGACATGTGCTCAGCTCTACTAAAGACAGACAGTATGTTAAGGAAAATGTGCTCAACTATACTAAAGACAGACAGTATGTTAAGGACATGTGCTCAACTCTACTAAAGACAGACAGTATGTTAAGGACATGTGCTCAGCTCTACTAAAGACAGACAGTATGTTAAGGACATGTGCTCAGCTCTACTAAAGACAGACAGTATGTTAAGGACATGTGCTCAGCTCTACTAAAGACAGACAGTATGTTAAGGACATGTGCTCAGCTCTACTAAAGACAGACAGGACATGTGCTCAGCTCTACTAAAGGCAGGCAGTATGTTAAGGACATGTGCTCAGCTCTACTAAAGACAGACAGTATGTTAAGGACATGTGCTCAGCTCTACTAAAGACAGACAGTATGTTAAGGACATGTGCTCAGCTCTACTAAAGACAGACAGTATGTTAAGGACATGTGCTCAGCTCTACTAAAGACAGACAGTATGTTAAGGACATGTGCTCAGCTCTACTAAATACAGACAGTATGTTAAGGACATGTGCTCAGCTCTACTGAAGACAGACAGTATGTTAAGGACATGTGCTCAGCTCTACTAAAGACAGACAGTATGTTAAGGACATGTGCTCAGCTCTACTAAAGACAGACAGTATGTTAAGGACATGTGCTCAGCTCTACTGAAGACAGACAGTATGTTAAGGACATGTGCTCAGCTCTACTAAAGACAGACAGTATGTTAAGGACATGTGCTCAGCTCTACTGAAGACAGACAGTATGTTAAGGACATGTGCTCAGCTCTACTAAATACAGACAGTATGTTAAGGACATGTGCTCAGCTCTACTAACGACAGACAGTATGTTAAGGACATGTGCTCAGCTCTACTAACGACAGACAGTATGTTAAGGACATGTGCTCAGCTCTACTAAAGACAGACAGTATGTTAAGGACATGTGCTCAGCTCTACTAAAGACAGACAGTATGTTAAGGACATGTGCTCAGCTCTACTAAAGACAGACAGTATGTTAAGGACATGTGCTCAGCTCTACTAAAGACAGACAGTATGTTAAGGACATGTGCTCAGCTCTACTAAAGACAGACAGTATGTTAAGGACATGTGCTCAGCTCTACTAAAGACAGACAGTATGTTAAGGACATGTGCTCAACTCTACTAAAGACAGACAGTATGTTAAGGACATGTGCTCAGCTCTACTAACGAAAGACAGTATGTTAAGGACATGTGCTCAGCTCTACTAACGACAGACAGTATGTTAAGGACATGTGCTCAACTCTACTAAAGACAGACAGTATGTTAAGGACATGTGCTCAACTCTACTAAAGACAGACAGTATGTTAAGGACATGTGCTCAGCTCTACTAACGACAGACAGTATGTTAAGGACATGTGCTCAGCTCTACTAACGACAGACAGTATGTTAAGGACATGTGCTCAGCTCTAATAAAGACAGACAGTATGTTAAGGACATGTGCTCAACTCTACTGAAGACAGACAGTATGTTAAGGACATGTGCTCAGCTCTACTAAAGACAGACAGTATGTTAAGGACATGTCCTCAGCTCTACTAAAGACAGACAGTATGTTAAGGACATGTGCTCAGCTCTACTAAAGACAGACAGTATGTTAAGGACATGTGCTCAACTCTACTAAAGACAGACAGTATGTTAAGGACATGTGCTCAACTCTACTAAAGACAGACAGTATGTTAAGGACATGTGCTCAGCTCTACTAAAGACAGACAGTATGTTAAGGACATGTGCTCAGCTCTACTAAAGACAGACAGTATGTTAAGGACATGTGCTCAACTCTACTAAAGACAGACAGTATGTTAAGGACATGTGCTCAGCTCTACTAAAGACAGACAGTATGTTAAGGACATGTGCTCAGCTCTACTAACGACAGACAGTATGTTAAGGACATGTGCTCAGCTCTACTAACGACAGACAGTATGTTAAGGACATGTGCTCAGCTCTAATAAAGACAGACAGTATGTTAAGGACATGTGCTCAACTCTACTGAAGACAGACAGTATGTTAAGGACATGTGCTCAGCTCTACTAAAGACAGACAGTATGTTAAGGACATGTCCTCAGCTCTACTAAAGACAGACAGTATGTTAAGGACATGTGCTCAGCTCTACTAAAGACAGACAGTATGTTAAGGACATGTGCTCAACTCTACTAAAGACAGACAGTATGTTAAGGACATGTGCTCAACTCTACTAAAGACAGACAGTATGTTAAGGACATGTGCTCAGCTCTACTAAAGACAGACAGTATGTTAAGGACATGTGCTCAGCTCTACTAAAGACAGACAGTATGTTAAGGACATGTGCTCAACTCTACTAAAGACAGACAGTATGTTAAGGACATGTGCTCAGCTCTACTAAAGACAGACAGTATGTTAAGGACATGTGCTCAACTCTACTAAAGACAGACAGTATGTTAAGGACATGTGCTCAACTCTACTGAAGACAGACAGTATGTTAAGGACATGTGCTCAGCTCTACTAAAGACAGACAGTATGTTAAGGACATGTGCTCAGCTCTACTAAAGACAGACAGTATGTTAAGGACATGTGCTCAGCTCTACTAAAGACAGACAGTATGTTAAGGACATGTGCTCAACTCTACTAAAGACAGACAGTATGTTAAGGACATGTGCTCAGCTCTACTAAAGACAGACAGTATGTTAAGGACATGTGCTCAACTATACTAAAGACAGACAGTATGTTAAGGACATGTGCTCAACTCTACTGAAGACAGACAGTATGTTAAGGACATGTGCTCAGCTCTACTAAAGACAGACAGTATGTTAAGGACATGTGCTCAGCTCTACTAAAGACAGACAGTATGTTAAGGACATGTGCTCAACTCTAATAAAGACAGAAAGTATGTTAAGGACATGTGCTCAGCTCTACTAAAGACAGACAGTATGTTAAGGACATGTGCTCAGCTCTACTAACGACAGACAGTATGTTAAGGACATGTGCTCAGCTCTACTAAAGACAGACAGTATGTTAAGGACATGTGCTCAGCTCTACTAAAGACAGACAGTATGTTAAGGACATGTGCTCAGCTCTACTAAAGACAGACAGTATGTTAAGGACATGTGCTCAGCTCTACTAAAGACAGACAGTATGTTAAGAACATGTGCTCAACTCTAATAAAGACAGAAAGTATGTTAAGGACATGTGCTCAGCTCTACTAAAGACAGACAGTATGTTAAGGACATGTGCTCAGCTCTACTAAAGACAGACAGTATGTTAAGGACATGTGCTCAACTCTAATAAAGACAGAAAGTATGTTAAGGACATGTGCTCAGCTCTACTAAAGACAGACAGTATGTTAAGGACATGTGCTCAACTCTACTGAAGACAGACAGTATGTTAAGGACATGTGCTCAGCTCTACTAAAGACAGACAGTATGTTAAGGACATGTGCTCAGCTCTACTAAAGACAGACAGTATGTTAAGGACATGTGCTCAACTCTAATAAAGACAGAAAGTATGTTAAGGACATGTGCTCAGCTCTACTAAAGACAGACAGTATGTTAAGGACATGTGCTCAGCTCTACTAAAGACAGACAGTATGTTAAGGACATGTGCTCAACTCTAATAAAGACAGAAAGTATGTTAAGGACATGTGCTCAGCTCTACTGAAGACAGACAGTATGTTAAGGACATGTGCTCAGCTCTACTAAAGACAGACAGTATGTTAAGGACATGTGCTCAGCTCTACTAAAGACAGACAGTATGTTAAGGACATGTGCTCAACTCTACTAAAGAAGAAAGTATGTTAAGGACATGTGCTCAGCTCTACTAAAGACAGACAGTATGTTAAGGACATGTGCTCAGCTCTACTAAAGACAGACAGTATGTTAAGGACATGTGCTCAACTCTAATAAAGACAGAAAGTATGTTAAGGACATGTGCTCAGCTCTACTAAAGACAGACAGTATGTTAAGGACATGTGCTCAGCTCTACTAAAGACAGACAGTATGTTAAGGACATGTGCTCAGCTCTACTAAAGACAGACAGTATGTTAAGGACATGTGCTCAACTCTACTAAAGACAGACAGTATGTTAAGGACATGTGCTCAGCTCTACTAAAGACAGACAGTATGTTAAGGACATGTGCTCAGCTCTACAACAGACAGGCAGGACATGTGCTCAGCTCTACAAAAGACAGGCAGGACATGTGCTCAGCTCTACTAAAGACAGACAGTATGTTAAGGACATGTGCTCAGCTCTACTAAAGACAGACAGTATGTTAAGGACATGTGCTCAGCTCTACTAAAGACAGACAGTATGTTAAGGACATGTGCTCAGCTCTACTAAAGACAGACAGTATGTTAAGGACATGTGCTCAGCTCTACTAAAGACAAACAGTAGGTTAAGGACATGTGCTCAGCTCTACTAAAGACAGACAGTGTGTTAAGAACATGTGCTCAGCTCTACTAAAGACAGACAGGACATGTGCTCAGCTCTACTAAAGACAGACAGTATGTTAAGGACATGTGCTCAGCTCTACTAAAGACAGACAGTATGTTAAGGACATGTGCTCAGCTCTACTAAAGACAGACAGTATTTTAAGGACATGTGCTCAACTCTACTAAAGACAGACAGTATTTTAAGGACATGTGCTCAACTCTACTAAAGCTAGACAGTAGGTTAAGGACATGTGCTCAACTATACTAAAGACAGACAGTATGTTAAGGACATGTGCTCAGCTCTACTAAAGACAGACAGGACATGTGCTCAGCTCTACTAAAGACAGACAGTATGTTAAGGACATGTGCTCAGCTCTACTAAAGACAGACAGTATGTTAAGGACATGTGCTCAACTCTACTAAAGGCAGACAGTAGGTTAAGGACATGTGCTCAACTCTACTAAAGGCAGACAGACAGTATGTTAAGGACATGTGCTCAGCTCTACTAAAGACAGACAGTATGTTGAGAACATGTGCTCAGCTTTACTAAAGACAGACAGTATGTTAAGGACATGAGCTCAGCTCTACTAAAGACAGACAGTATGTTAAGGACATGTGCTCAGCTCTACTAAAGACAGACAGTATGTGAAGGACATGTGCTCAGCTCTACAAACGACAGGCAGGACATGTGCTCAGCTCTACTAAAGACAGACAGTATGTTAAGGACATGTGCTCAGCTCTACTAAAGACAGACAGTATGTTAAGGACATGTGCTCAACTCTACTAAAGACAGACAGTATTTTAAGGACATGTGCTCAACTCTACTAAAGGCAGACAGTATGTTAAGGACATGTGCTCAACTCTACTAAAGACAGACAGTATGTTAAGGACATGTGCCCAGCTCTACTAAAGACAGACAGTATGTTAAGGACATGTGCTCAACTCTACTAAAGACAGACAGTATGTTAAGGACATGTGCTCAGCTCTACTAAAGACAGACAGTATGTGAAGGACATGTGCTCAGCTCTACTAAAGACAGACAGTATGTTAAGGACATGTGCTCAGCTCTACAAAAGACAGGCAGGACATGTGCTCAGCTCTACGAAAGACAGACAGTATGTTAAGGACATGTGCTCAGCTCTACTAAAGACAGACAGTATGTTAAGGACATGTGATCAGCTCTACTAAAGACAGACAGTATGTTAAGGACATGTGCTCAACTCTACTGAAGACAAACAGTATGTTAAGGACATGTGCTCAGCTCTACTAAAGACAGACAGTATGTTAAGGACATGTGCTCAGCTCTACTAAAGACAGACAGTATGTTAAGGACATGTGCTCAACTCTAATAAAGACAGAAAGTATGTTAAGGACATGTGCTCAGCTCTACTAAAGACAGACATTATGTTAAGGACATGTGCTCAGCTCTACTAACGACAGACAGTATGTTAAGGACATGTGCTCAGCTCTACTAAAGACAGACAGTATGTTAAGGACATGTGCTCAGCTCTACTAAAGACAGACAGTATGTTAAGGACATGTGCTCAGCTCTACTAAAGACAGACAGTATGTTAAGGACATGTGCTCAGCTCTACTAAAGACAGACAGTATGTTAAGGACATGTGCTCAACTCTAATAAAGACAGAAAGTATGTTAAGGACATGTGCTCAGCTCTACTAAAGACAGACAGTATGTTAAGGACATGTGCTCAGCTCTACTAAAGACAGACAGTATGTTAAGGACATGTGCTCAACTCTAATAAAGACAGAAAGTATGTTAAGGACATGTGCTCAGCTCTACTAAAGACAGACAGTATGTTAAGGACATGTGCTCAACTCTACTGAAGACAGACAGTATGTTAAGGACATGTGCTCAGCTCTACTAAAGACAGACAGTATGTTAAGGACATGTGCTCAGCTCTACTAAAGACAGACAGTATGTTAAGGACATGTGCTCAACTCTAATAAAGACAGAAAGTATGTTAAGGACATGTGCTCAGCTCTACTAAAGACAGACAGTATGTTAAGGACATGTGCTCAGCTCTACTAAAGACAGACAGTATGTTAAGGACATGTGCTCAACTCTAATAAAGACAGAAAGTATGTTAAGGACATGTGCTCAGCTCTACTGAAGACAGACAGTATGTTAAGGACATGTGCTCAGCTCTACTAAAGACAGACAGTATGTTAAGGACATGTGCTCAGCTCTACTAAAGACAGACAGTATGTTAAGGACATGTGCTCAACTCTAATAAAGAAAGAAAGTATGTTAAGGACATGTGCTCAGCTCTACTAAAGACAGACAGTATGTTAAGGACATGTGCTCAGCTCTACTAAAGACAGACAGTATGTTAAGGACATGTGCTCAACTCTAATAAAGACAGAAAGTATGTTAAGGACATGTGCTCAGCTCTACTAAAGACAGACAGTATGTTAAGGACATGTGCTCAGCTCTACTAAAGACAGACAGTATGTTAAGGACATGTGCTCAGCTCTACTAAAGACAGACAGTATGTTAAGGACATGTGCTCAACTCTACTAAAGACAGACAGTATGTTAGGTACATGTGCTCAGCTCTACTAAAGACAGACAGTATGTTAAGGACATGTGCTCAGCTCTACAACAGACAGGCAGGACATGTGCTCAGCTCTACAAAAGACAGGCAGGACATGTGCTCAGCTCTACGAAAGACAGACAGTATGTTAAGGACATGTGCTCAGCTCTACTAAAGACAGACAGTATGTTAAGGACATGTGCTCAGCTCTACTAAAGACAGACAGTATGTTAAGGACATGTGCTCAGCTCTACTAAAGACAGACAGTATGTTAAGGACATGTGCTCAGCTCTACTAAAGACAAACAGTAGGTTAAGGACATGTGCTCAGCTCTACTAAAGACAGACAGTGTGTTAAGAACATGTGCTCAGCTCTACTAAAGACAGACAGGACATGTGCTCAGCTCTACTAAAGACAGACAGTATGTTAAGGACATGTGCTCAGCTCTACTAAAGACAGACAGTATGTTAAGGACATGTGCTCAGCTCTACTAAAGACAGACAGTATTTTAAGGACATGTGCTCAACTCTACTAAAGACAGACAGTATTTTAAGGACATGTGCTCAACTCTACTAAAGCTAGACAGTAGGTTAAGGACATGTGCTCAACTATACTAAAGACAGACAGTATGTTAAGGACATGTGCTCAGCTCTACTAAAGACAGACAGGACATGTGCTCAGCTCTACTAAAGACAGACAGTATGTTAAGGACATGTGCTCAGCTCTACTAAAGACAGACAGTATGTTAAGGACATGTGCTCAACTCTACTAAAGGCAGACAGTAGGTTAAGGACATGTGCTCAACTCTACTAAAGGCAGACAGACAGTATGTTAAGGACATGTGCTCAGCTCTACTAAAGACAGACAGTATGTTGAGAACATGTGCTCAGCTTTACTAAAGACAGACAGTATGTTAAGGACATGTGCTCAGCTCTACTAAAGACAGACAGTATGTTAAGGACATGTGCTCAGCTCTACTAAAGACAGACAGTATGTGAAGGACATGTGCTCAGCTCTACAAACGACAGGCAGGACATGTGCTCAGCTCTACTAAAGACAGACAGTATGTTAAGGACATGTGCTCAACTCTACTAAAGACAGACAGTATTTTAAGGACATGTGCTCAACTCTACTAAAGGCAGACAGTATGTTAAGGACATGTGCTCAACTCTACTAAAGACAGACAGTATGTTAAGGACATGTGCCCAGCTCTACTAAAGACAGACAGTATGTTAAGGACATGTGCTCAACTCTACTAAAGACAGACAGTATGTTAAGGACATGTGCTCAGCTCTACTAAAGACAGACAGTATGTGAAGGACATGTGCTCAGCTCTACTAAAGACAGACAGTATGTTAAGGACATGTGCTCAGCTCTACAAAAGACAGGCAGGACATGTGCTCAGCTCTACGAAAGACAGACAGTATGTTAAGGACATGTGCTCAGCTCTACTAAAGACAGACAGTATGTTAAGGACATGTGATCAGCTCTACTAAAGACAGACAGTATGTTAAGGACATTTGCTCATCTCTACTAAAGACAGACAGTATGTTAAGGACATGTGCTCAACTCTACTAAAGACAGACAGTATGTTAAGGACATGTGCTCAGCTCTACTAAAGACAGACAGTATGTTAAGGACATGTGCTCAACTCTACCAAAGACAGACAGTATTTTAAGGACATGTGCTCAACTCTACTAAAGGCAGACAGTAGGTTAAGGACATGTGCTCAACTCTACTAAAGACAGACAGTATGTTAAGGACATGTGCTCAGCTCTACTAAAGACAGACAGTATGTTGAGAACATGTGCTCAGCTCTACTAAAGACAGACAGTATGTTAAGGACATGTGCTCAGCTCTACTAAAGACAGACAGTATGTTAAGGACTTGTGCTCAGCTCTACTAAAGACAGACAGTATGTTAAGGACATGTGCTCAGCTCTACTAAAGACAGACAGTATGTTAAGGACATGTGCTCAGCTCTACTAAATACAGACAGTATGTTAAGGACATGTGCTCAGCTCTACTAAAGACAGACAGTATGTTAAGGACATGTGCTCAGCTCTACTAAAGACAGACAGTATGTTAAGGACATGTGCTCAGCTCTACTAAATACAGACAGTATGTTAAGGACATGTGCTCAACTCTACTAAAGGCAGACAGTATGTTAAGGACATGTGCTCAGCTCTACTAAAGACAGACAGTATGTTAAGGACATGTGCTCAACTCTACCAAAGACAGACAGTATTTTAAGGACATGTGCTCAACTCTACTAAAGGCAGACAGTAGGTTAAGGACATGTGCTCAACTCTACTAAAGACAGACAGTATGTTAAGGACATGTGCTCAGCTTTACTAAAGACAGACAGTATGTTGAGAACATGTGCTCAGCTCTACTAAAGACAGACAGTATGTTAAGGACATGTGCTCAGCTCTACTAAAGACAGACAGTATGTTAAGGACATGTGCTCAGCTCTACTAAAGACAGACAGTATGTTAAGGACATGTGCTCAGCTCTACTAAAGACAGACAGTATGTTAAGGACATGTGCTCAGCTCTACTAAATACAGACAGTATGTTAAGGACATGTGCTCAGCTCTACTAAAGACAGACAGTATGTTAAGGACATGTGCTCAGCTCTACTAAAGACAGACAGTATGTTAAGGACATGTGCTCAGCTCTACTAAAGACAGACAGTATGTTAAGGACATGTGCTCAGCTCTACTAAATACAGACAGTATGTTAAGGACATGTGCTCAGCTCTACTAAAGACAGACAGTATGTTAAGGACATGTGCTCAGCTCTACTAAATACAGACAGTATGTTAAGGACATGTGCTCAACTCTACTAAAGACAGACAGTATGTTAAGGACATGTGCTCAGCTCTACTAAAGACAGACAGTATGTTAAGGACATGTGCTCAGCTCTACTAAAGACAGTTAGTATGTTAAGGACATGCGCTCAGCTCTACTAAATACAGACAGTATGTTAAGGACATGTGCTCAGCTCTACTAAAGACAGACAGTATGTTAAGGACATGTGCTCAGCTCTACTAAAGACAGACAGTATGTTAAGGACATGTGCTCAGCTCTACTAAAGACAGACAGGACATGTGCTCAGCTCTACTAAATACAGACAGTATGTTAAGGACATGTGCTCAGCTCTACTAAAGACAGACAGTATGTTAAGGACATGTGCTCAGCTCTACTAAAGGCAGACAGTATGTTAAGGACATGTGCTCAGCTCTACTAAATACAGACAGTATGTTAAGGACATGTGCTCAGCTCTACTAAAGACAGACAGGACATGTGCTCAGCTCTACTAAATACAGACAGTATGTTAAGGACATGTGCTCAGCTCTACTAAAGACAGACAGGACATGTGCTCAGCTCTACTAAATACAGACAGTATGTTAAGGACATGTGCTCAGCTCTACTAAAGACAGACAGTATGTTAAGGACATGTGCTCAGCTCTACTAAAGACAGACAGTATGTTAAGGACATGTGCTCAGCTCTACTAAATACAGACAGTATGTTAAGGACATGTGCTCAGCTCTACTAAATACAGACAGTATGTTAAGGACATGTGCTCAGCTCTACTAAAGACAGACAGTATGTTAAGGACATGTGCTCAACTCTACTAAAGACAGACAGTATGTTAAGGACATGTGCTCAGCTCTACTAAAGACAGACAGTATGTTAAGGACATGTGCTCAACTCTACCAAAGACAGACAGTATTTTAAGGACATGTGCTCAACTCTACTAAAGGCAGACAGTAGGTTAAGGACATGTGCTCAACTCTACTAAAGACAGACAGTATGTTAAGGACATGTGCTCAGCTTTACTAAAGACAGACAGTATGTTGAGAACATGTGCTCAGCTCTACTAAAGACAGACAGTATGTTAAGGACATGTGCTCAGCTCTACTAAAGACAGACAGTATGTTAAGGACATGTGCTCAGCTCTACTAAAGACAGACAGTATGTTAAGGACATGTGCTCAGCTCTACTAAAGACAGACAGTATGTTAAGGACATGTGCTCAGCTCTACTAAATACAGACAGTATGTTAAGGACATGTGCTCAGCTCTACTAAAGACAGACAGTATGTTAAGGACATGTGCTCAGCTCTACTAAAGACAGACAGTATGTTAAGGACATGTGCTCAGCTCTACTAAAGACAGACAGTATGTTAAGGACATGTGCTCAGCTCTACTAAATACAGACAGTATGTTAAGGACATGTGCTCAACTCTACTAAAGACAGACAGTATGTTAAGGACATGTGCTCAGCTCTACTAAAGACAGACAGTATGTTAAGGACATGTGCTCAGCTCTACTAAAGACAGACAGTATGTTAAGGACATGTGCTCAGCTCTACTAAATACAGACAGTATGTTAAGGACATGTGCTCAGCTCTACTAAAGACAGACAGTATGTTAAGGACATGTGCTCAGCTCTACTAAAGACAGACAGTATGTTAAGGACATGTGCTCAGCTCTACTAAAGACAGACAGGACATGTGCTCAGCTCTACTAAATACAGACAGTATGTTAAGGACATGTGCTCAGCTCTACTAAAGACAGACAGTATGTTAAGGACATGTGCTCAGCTCTACTAAAGACAGACAGTATGTTAAGGACATGTGCTCAGCTCTACTAAATACAGACAGTATGTTAAGGACATGTGCTCAGCTCTACTAAAGACAGACAGGACATGTGCTCAGCTCTACTAAATACAGACAGTATGTTAAGGACATGTGCTCAGCTCTACTAAAGACAGACAGGACATGTGCTCAGCTCTACTAAATACAGACAGTATGTTAAGGACATGTGCTCAGCTCTACTAAAGACAGACAGTATGTTAAGGACATGTGCTCAGCTCTACTAAATACAGACAGTATGTTAAGGACATGTGCTCAGCTCTACTAAATACAGACTGTATGTTAAGGACATGTGCTCAGCTCTACTAAAGACAGACAGGACATGTGCTCAGCTCTACTAAATACAGACAGTATGTTAAGGACATGTGCTCAGCTCTACTAAATACAGACAGTATGTTAAGGACATGTGCTCAGCTCTACTAAAGACAGACAGTATGTTAAGGACATGTGCTCAGCTCTACTAAATACAGACAGTATGTTAAGGACATGTGCTCAGCTCTACTAAAGACAGACAGGACATGTGCTCAGCTCTACTAAATACAGACAGTATGTTAAGGACATGTGCTCAGCTCTACTAAATACAGACAGTATGTTAAGGACATGTGCTCAGCTCTACTAAATACAGACAGTATGTTAAGGACATGTGCTCAGCTCTACTAAAGACAGACAGGACATGTGCTCAGCTCTACTAAAGACAGACAGAACATGTGCTCAGCTCTACTAAAGACAGACAGGACATGTGCTCAGCTCTACTAAAGACAGACAGAACATGTGCTCAGCTCTACTAAAGACAGACAGGACATGTGCTCAGCTCTACTAAAGACAGACAGGACATGTGCTCAGCTCTACTAAATGCAGACAGTATGTTAAGGACATGTGCTCAGCTCTACTAAAGACAGACAGTATGTTAAGGACATGTGCTCAGCTCTACTAAATACAGACAGTATGTTAAGGACATGTGCTCAGCTCTACTAAATGCAGACAGTATGTTAAGGACATGTGCTCAGCTCTACTAAATACAGACAGTATGTTAAGGACATGTGCTCAACTATACTAAATACAGACAGTATGTTAAGGACATGTGCTCAGCTCTACTAAATACAGACAGTATGTTAAGGACATGTGCTCAGCTCTACTAAATACAGACAGTATGTTAAGGACATGTGCTCAGCTCTACTAAATGCAGACAGTATGTTAAGGACATGTGCTCAGCTCTACTAAATACAGACAGTATGTTAAGGACATGTGCTCAGCTCTACTAAATACAGACAGTATGTTAAGGACATGTGCTCAGCTCTACTAAATACAGACAGTATGTTAAGGACATGTGCTCAGCTCTACTAAAGACAGACAGGACATGTGCTCAGCTCTACTAAATGCAGACAGTATGTTAAGGACATGTGCTCAGCTCTACTAAAGACAGACAGTATGTTAAGGACATGTGCTCAGCTCTACTAAATACAGACAGTATGTTAAGGACATGTGCTCAGCTCTACTAAATGCAGACAGTATGTTAAGGACATGTGCTCAGCTCTACTAAATACAGACAGTATGTTAAGGACATGTGCTCAACTATACTAAATACAGACAGTATGTTAAGGACATGTGCTCAGCTCTACTAAATACAGACAGTATGTTAAGGACATGTGCTCAGCTCTACTAAATACATACAGTATGTTAAGGACATGTGCTCAGCTCTACTAAATGCAGACAGTATGTTAAGGACATGTGCTCAGCTCTACTAAATACAGACAGTATGTTAAGGACATGTGCTCAGCTCTACTAAATACAGACAGTATGTTAAGGACATGTGCTCAGCTCTACTAAATACAGACAGTATGTTAAGGACATGTGCTCAGCTCTACTAAAGACAGACAGTATGTTAAGGACATGTGCTCAACTCTACTAAAGACAGACAGTATGTTAAGGACATATTTGACAGTCTTTTTATCCTTCTTCCTTTTCTATTTGCTTTTCAGTCCCAGATTTTTACCTACGTTCTGTTTTCAGTCCCAGATTGATATCTACGTTCTGTTTTCAGTCCCAGATTTTTACCTACGTTCTGTTTTGAGTCCCAGATTTATACTCACGTTCCGTTTTCATTCCCAGATTTATTGGCACAGATCTGGGGAGGGTACCAAAACATTTCTGCAGCATTGAAGGTCCCCAAGAACACATTGGCCTCCATCATTCTTCAATGGAAGAAGTTTGGAACCACCAAGACTCTTCCTAGAGCTGGTCGCCCGGCCAAACTGACCAATCAGTGTTAAAGGGCCTTGGTCAGGGAGGTGACCAAGAACCCCAAGGTCACTCTGACAGAGCTCCAGAGTTTCTCTGTGGAGATGGGAGAACCTTCCAGAAGGACAACCATCTCTGCAGCACTCCACCAATCAGGCCTTTATGGTAGAGTGGCCAGACGGACGCCACTCCTCAGGAAAAGACACATGACAGACCGCTTGAAGATTGCCAAAAGGCACCTAATGGACTCTCAGACCATGAGATTCTCTGGTCTGACGAAACCAAGATTGAACTATTTGGCCTGAATGCCATGGGTCACATCTGGAGGAAACCTGGCACCATCCCTACGGTGAAGCATGGTGGTGGCAGCATCATGCTGTGAGGATGTTTTTCAGCAGCAGGGAATGGGAGACTAGTCAGGATTGAGGCAAAGATGGACGGAGCAAAGTACAGAGAGATCCTTGATGAAAACCTACTCGGGAGCACTCGGAACCTCAGACTGGGGTGAATGTTCACCTTCCAACAGGACAATGATCTGAAGCACACAGCCAAGACAGCGCAGAAGTGGCTTCGGGACAAGTCTCTGAATGTCCTTGAGTGGCCAAGCCAATGGAGAGACCTGAAAATAGCTGTGCAGCAACACTCCTCATCCAACCTGACAGAGCTTGAGAGGATCTGCAGAGAAGAATGGGAGATTCTCCTCAAATACAGGTGTGCCAAGCTTGTAGCGTCATACCCAAGAAGACTCAACACTGTAATTGCGACCAAAGGTGCTTCAACAAAGTACTGGGTAAATAGTCTGAATACTTATGTAAATGTGATATTTCACTTCTAAAAAAGTTTTTGCTTTGTCATTATGGGGTATTGTGATGTCATTACGGGGTATTGTGATTTCATTACAGGGTATTGTGATGCCATTACGGGGTATTGTGGTGTCAAAACGGGGTATTGTGATGCCATTACGGGGTATTGTGAAGTCATTACGGGGTATTGTGATGTCATTATGGGGTATTGTGTGTAGATTGTTGAGGAAAAAAATATATTTAATCCATGTTAGAATGAGGCTGTAACCTACCAAAATGTGGAAAATGTCAAGCAGTCGGAATACTTTCCGAAAGTACTATATATCCTGTTATAGTCCTATCAGCAGAGAGACATGTAGTCCTCATTATGTCCTGTTATAGTCCTATCAGCAGAGAGACATGTAGTCCTCATTATATCCTGTTATAGTCCTATCAGCAGAGACATGTAGTCCTCATTATGTCCTGTTATAGTCCTATCAGCAGAGACATGTAGTCCTCATTATGTCCTGTTATAGTCCTATCAGCAGAGAGACATGTAGTCCTCATTATGTCCTGTTATAGTCCTATCAGCAGAGAGACATGTAGTCCTCATTATGTCCTGTTATAGTCCTATCAGCAGAGAGACATGTAGTCCTCATTATGTCCTGTTATAGTCCTATCAGCAGAGAGACATGTAGTCCTCATTATGTCCTGTTATAGTCCTATCAGCAGAGAGACATGTAGTCCTCATTATGTCCTGTTATAGTCCTATCAGCAGAGACATGTAGTCCTCATTATGCCCTGTTATAGTCCTATCAGCAGAGACATGTAGTCCTCATTATGTCATGTTATAGTCCTATCAGCAGAGACATGTCGTCCTCATTATGTCCTGTTATATTCCTATCAGCAGAGAGACATGTAGTCCTCATTATGTCATGTTATAGTCCTATCAGCAGAGACATGTAGTCCTCATTATATCCTGTTATAGTCCTATCAGCAGAGACATGTAGTCCTCATTATATCCTGTTATAGTCCTATCAGCAGAGACATGTAGTCCTCATTATGTCCTGTTATAGTCCTATCAGCAGAGACATGTAGTCCTCATTATATCCTGTTATAGTCCTATCAGCAGAGACATGTAGTCCTCATTATGTCCTGTTATAGTCCTATCAGCAGAGACATGTAGTCCTCATTATGTCCTGTTATAGTCCTATCAGCAGAGACATGTAGTCCTCATTATATCCTGTTATATTCCTATCAGCAGAGACATGTAGTCCTCATTATGTCATGTTATAGTCCTATCAGCAGAGAGACATGTAGTCCTCATTATGTCCTGTTATAGTCCTATCAGCAGAGACATGTAGTCCTCATTATGTCCTGTTATAGTCCTATCAGCAGAGACATGTAGTCCTCATTATGTCATGTTACATTCCTATCAGCAGAGACATGTAGTCCTCATTATATCCAGTTATAGTCCTATCAGCAGAGACATGTAGTCCTCATTATGTCATGTTATATTCCTATCAGCAGAGACATGTAGTCCTCATTATATCCTGTTACAGTCCTATCAGCAGAGAGACATGTAGTCCTCATTATGTCATGTTATAGTCCTATCAGCAGAGAGACATGTAGTCCTCATTATGTCATGTTATAGTCCTATCAGCAGAGAGACATGTAGTCCTCATTATGTCCTGTTATAGTCCTATCAGCAGAGACATGTAGTCCTCATTATGTCCTATTATAGTCCTATCAGCAGAGACATGTAGTCCTCATTATGTCATGTTATATTCCTATCAGCAGAGACATGTAGTCCTCATTATATCCTGTTATATTCCTATCAGCAGATACATGTAGTCCTCATTATGTCCTGTTATAGTCCTATCAGCAGAGACATGTAGTCCTCATTATGTCCTGTTATAGTCCTATCAGCAGAGAGACATGTAGTCCTCATTATGATCTGTTATAGTCCTATCAGCAGAGACATGTAGTCCTCATTATATCCTGTTATAGTCCTATCAGCAGAGACATGTAGTCCTCATTATGTCCTGTTATAGTCCTATCAGCAGAGAGACATGTAGTCCTCATTATGTCCTGTTATAGTCCTATCAGCAGAGAGACATGTAGTCCTCATTATGATCTGTTATAGTCCAATCAGCAGAGAGACATGTAGTCCTCATTATGTCCTGTTATAGTCCTATCAGCAGAGAGACATGTAGTCCTCATTATGATCTGTTATAGTCCAATCAGCAGAGAGACATGTAGTCCTCAGCATATTTCTATCAGCAAAGAATGTTTCCTTCTGCATCACCCTGACTGGTGAGAAGAGGCCGAAGTTCCAATGTTAACCAATAGAGGGCAGTACACTCTCCTATTACAGTGACACATCTCCTAATCCTCTTCCGTTGCATCCATCATTGTCCAAACTTTTGTGTAAAATAAATGGAATGACACATCACGAATTATGCTGCAGATGCAACTGGTAATATGAATTTGTAATTAAAATCAATACATGAATAAAGGAAATGAGTTGGAGATGAGCCCGACTGACATCTGTGTGCTCAAATCTAATTGGTGTATTTAAATAAACATAATGAGGATCCTAGCTGTTCCGAGAAGAGTTCTCTGTTTTTTTTGGTGTTTTTTTTTGAAGACAAGGATGTAAAAGGAATTCTTGGCTTTTTTTTTTCATTGGACAAATTTGTTGGCTTTGTAGTGGTAGTATGATGTTTTATGGCAGGACTGTGGCCCCTCTCAAACCCCTCTGAACATCTGTAAAATGAACGCTTTATCAGTTATTATGAAAAATATCGACCGTCCATCTGTAAGAGTTATCTTCGTCATGCGGGAATTAGTCTCCGAAGTCCCTGAAAACTTCACTCCCAGATAAATGTCTGTCACTGATATTTACCGCTGACCATTTATTGGTGACACTACGGTGACAGGACACTTGCCCTCTGTTGGTTGGTGTTGCGAAGAGAGACGAAAGTAGAGCCTGAAGGTTAGTTGAACCACACATTGTTTCTAGGCAACCATACACAACAATAAATAATGTGACCAAATATATAGGAAGATATCGGGGGCGGCAGGGTAGCCTAGTGGTTAGAGCAGTTGGACGAGTCACCGGAAGGTTGCAAGGTCAAACCCCCAAGCTGACAAGGTCGTTCTGCCCCTGAGCAAGGCAGTTAACCTGCTGTTCCTAGGCTGTCATTGTAAATAAGAATTTGTTCTAAACTGACTTGCCTTAAATGACTTAAATAAAGGTCAAATAAATATAGGAAGTGATCATCATTCCATGAGGAAAATTAACCACATGGAGAAAGTTTGATTGAAAAACAAAGTCACATGTGTTGTGTTTCTACACCAAGCTTTAAGGTTGTTTTACCAATCCGTTGAGGTCTCTGTAAGCTACAATATGAGGTCCTAAACCAGGTTTTAAGGTTGTTTTAAACATCCGTTGAGGTCTCTGTAAGCTACAATATGAGGTCCTAAACCTAGCAAGGAATTGCATCCTTGTTACTGTGTGGGCTAATAAAGTCCAAATGTTTGCCTTGGGCTAAGTTGTAGCCAATGGTCACCATACCGGATACGAATGATGATTACATTTTGTCGGTTTTATCCAATGTCTGCTCAGTAACAATAACAATGTGCTGTCTGAGACATCATCATGCCCCATGTATTCAAACGTAAAACATGCAGGTGTCTAACCCTCCTTGAGGTGTGGCTGTGATTTTCAATCTCTCTCTAGCTCAGACCAGTAGCCCCAGACGGCATCCCGAGCCGCGCTCTCAGAGCATGTGCAGACCAGCTGGCTGCTGTGTTTTCTGATATTTTCAATCTCTCTCTGGCTCAGACCAGTATCCCCACCTGCTTCAAGATGTCCACTATCATCCCTGTGCCTAAGAAAGGGAAAGTAACTGAACTGAATGACTAACGACCAGTAGCACACACCTCCGTCATCTTGAAGTGCTTAGAGAGGCTAGACAAAGACTAGGGGTGGCAGGGTAGCCTAGTGGTTAGAGTGTAGAGGTGGCAGGGTAGCCTAGTGGTTAGAGTGTAGAAGTGGCAGGGTAGCCTAGTGGTTAGAGCGTTGGACTAGTAACTGGAAGGTTGCAAGTTCAAACCCCCGAACTGACAAGGTACAAATCTATCGTTCTGCCCCTGAACAGGCAGTTAACCCACTGTTCCTAGGCCGTCATTGAAAATAAGAATTTGTTCTTAACTGACTTGCCTATAAAGGTTAAATAAATAAAACAGACCACATCACCTCCTTCCTCCCCGATACACTCAACCCTCTCCAATTCACCTACCGCCATAATAGATGCACACTGCCTTTACCCACCTGGACAAAAGGAATGCATATGTGAGGATGCTGTTCAGCTCGGCCTTCAATACCATTGTGTCCTATAAGCTCAAAGCCCTGGGTATGAACTCCCCCCTCTGCAACTGGGTCCTGGACGTCCTGCTGGGCCACCCCCCCAGGTGATGAAGGTAGGAAGCATTACCTCCTCAACACCAGCTCCATCATCAAGTTCATCAGGTCGTGCAAAACAGGCAGGATATAACCCCACCCACTTTGCCAAAGCACAGCTGCCATGGCACGACCTGTGTCGTGGCGGAGATCAGGATGGTAAGTTGGTGGTTGAAGATATCCCTCTAGTGGTGTGGGGGCTGTGCTTTGGCAAAGTGGGTGGGGTTATATCCTGCCTGTTTGGCCCGGTCCGAGGGTATCATCAGATGGGGCCACAGTGTCTCCTGACCCCTCCTGTCTCAGCCTCCAGTATTTATGCTGCAGTAGTTTGTGTCGGGGGGCTAGGGTCAGTCTGTTATATCTGGAGTATTTCTCCTGTCTTATCCGGTGTCATGTGTGAATTTAAGTATGCTCTGTCTAATTCTCTCTTTCTCTCTTTCTTTCTCTCTCTCGGAGGACCTGAGCCCTAGGACCATGCCTCAAGACTACCTGACATGATGACACCTTGTCCACCTGGCCGTGCTGCTGCTCCAGTTTCAACTGTTCTGCCTGCAGCTATGGAACCCTGACCTGTTCACAGGACGTGCTACCTGTCCCAGACCTGTTGTTTTCAACTCTCTAGAGACAGCAGGAGCGGTAGAGATACTATTAATGATCGACTATGAAAAGCCAACTGGCAGTTACTCCTGAGGTGCTGACTTCCTGCACCCTCGACAACTACTGTGATTATTATTATTTGACCATGCTGGTCATTTATGAACATTTGAACATCTTGGCCATGTTCTGCTATAATCTCCACCCGGCACAGCCAGAAGAGGACTGGCCACCCCTCATAGCCTGGTTCCTCTCTAGGTTTCTTCCTAGGTTTTGGCCTTTCTAGGGAGTTTTTCCTAGCCACCGTGCTTCTACACCTGCATTGTTTGCTGTTTGGGGTTTTAGGCTGGGTTTCTGTACAGCACTTTGAGATATCAGCTGATGTAAGAAGGGCTATATAAATACATTTGATTTGATTTGATCACCAGCAATGATGAGACAGCTTACAGGGAGGAGGTCGTCAATAACTTAAAATTCCTCGCTGTTCCTCTCTCAGAGAAGCTGAAATGGTCTAACCACACGGACACCATGGTGAAGAAGGCACGACAGTGACTCTTCAACCTCAGGGTGCTGAAAAAATGTTGCCTGTCATCAAAGGCCCTCACAGTGTTCTGCAGGAGCACCATCGAGAGCATACTGCCAGGTTGCATCACAGCTTGGTAAGTCAAGTCCACCGCTGCAGACCACAAGGCTCATCAGAGGTTGATATGTGCAGCCAAACAAACAATTTGGTGCCCACTGATTGCCCTACAGGACACCCACAACACCAGTTGTCACAGGAAGGCCAAGAAGATCAGCAGGAACCCCAGCCACCCAAAGCCACACCCTATTCTCCCAGCTTTAATCACTCAGATGTGGGCAGTACCGGAGCATCATGGCAAAAACTGAAAGACTGGCCAATAGTTTCTAACCTCAGACCATCAACCTGCTGAATAGACACCACTAGTCAGCTACCTGCTAATTTTTCAACCACTCCACAAATTTCTTGTTAACAAAATATAGCTTAGCCAACTCGGTTAGGACATCCACTTTGTGCATGACACAAGTAATTTTTCCAACAATTGTTTACAGACAGATTATTTCACTTATAACTCACTATATCACAATTCCAGTGGGTCAGAAGTGTACATACACTAAGTTGACTGTGCCTTTAAACAGCTTGGAAAATTCCAGAAAATGATGTCATGGCTTTAGAAGCTTCTGATAGGCTAATTGACATCATTTGAGTCAATTGGAGGTGTACCTGTGGATGTATTTCAAGGCCTACCTTCAAACTCAGTGCCTCTTTGCTTGACATCATGGGAAAATCAAAAGAAATCAGCCAAGACATCAGAAATGAAAAGACCTCAGAATTTTTTTTTATAACTCCACAAGTCTGGTTCATCCTTGGGAGCAATTTCCATATGCCTGAAGGTACCACGTTCATCTGTACAAACAATAGTACACAAGTATAAACACCACGCAGCCGTCATACCGCTCAGGAAGGAGACGCGTTCTGTCTGCTAGAGATGAACGTTCAAAAAATGCAAATCAATCCCAGAACAATCCCAGAACAATAGCAAAGGACGGGAAGATGCTGGAGGAAACAGGTACAAAAGTATCTATATCCACAGTAAAACGGGTCCTATATTGACATAACCTGAAAGGTTCCGCTCAACAAGGAAAAAGCCACTGCTCCAAAAACGCCATAAAAATGCCAGACTATGGTTTGCAACTGCACATGGGGACAAATATCGTACTTTTTAGAGAAATGTCCTCTGGTCTGATGAAATAAAAATAGAACTGTTCGGCCACAATGACCATCGTTATGTTTGGAGGAAAAAGGGGGATGCTTGCAAGCAGAAGAACACCATCCCAACCATGAAGCATGGGGTGGCAGAATCATGTTGTGGGGGTGCTTTGCTGCAGGGGGAATGGTGCACTTCACAAAATAGATGGCATCATGAGGGTTGAAAATTATGTGGATATATTGAAGCGACATCTCAAGACATCCGTCAGGAAGTTAACACTTGGTCGCAAATGGGTCTTCCAAATGGACAATGACCCCAAGCATACTTCCAAAGTTGTGGCAAAATAGCTTAAAACCTGTTGAGGATAGGGCTGTCTGCTGCCCCCTTTGGAGTAATTGCGTGCCCATATTAAACAGAAAAAAAATCTTTCAAAAATTGCTAACATATGCATATAAAAAATATTATTGAATAGAAAACACTCTAAAGTTTCTAAAACCGTTGAAAGTATGTCTGTATGTAAAGCAGAACTCTCAGGGCCGTCATTCTCCCAAACTCTCTCTTGTCATCATAAAAGTTGGCCCAACTTTGACGTCATCGCCCCCACCCTTCCCAAGCGCCTACAGACCTGGGAACAGTTTCTATGTCTTCAGCACAATGTCTGCTTTCAATGGGGCTTCTCATTGTGAGAATAGCGCGCTCACGAGAGTTTTGGCCGCCCGAAACCTTTCGGTCACGCGAAAAAAAAGGTCACATTCATGCGCGCTCTCCGCCGATGCTCACTCTTTTCCTAGACTAATTAAACGACGCGTGTTTCTGTTCGTCCTGAGAATTGTTGTGCACCTTTATAACATGCTAAAGCTTGGTTATGAACATAGTTTGACAAGTTTAGTCGACATATAATATGTAAATTCGACGTTTTGGTGCGCATCCGCTTGACTTTTGGCTGCATTTCAACCGAAATATGCCGTGTTTGATAACCGAAAGACACAGACTTCACAACTAAACGATGTTTTTGGTGAGTATAATTCCTTCCAGGTCTTCTGATGGAAGAACAGCAAAGGTAAGGGAATATTTATGTGTTAAATTTGGGTTTCTGTGGACTCCAAGATAGAGGAGCCATCATGCTAATTTCTGAGCACCGACTCATATTATAGCCTAGTGAACGAATTCTGTAACGTTAAAAATAAATGTAACACAGCGATTGCATTTAGAAGAAGTGTATCTTTCTATATATATGTAGAACATGCATATTTAGTTAAAGTTTATGATGTGTATTGCTTGTTATCTGACGTTATCTGCCGGAGCTATCGTCATTTCTCCGGACATTTGAGTAGCATTTTTTGAACAATGCGTAATTGTAAACAGAGATTTATGGATATATATAGCATATTATTGAAAAAAAACATAAATGTACTGTGTAACATGTTATATTACTGTAATCTGATGAAGATTTCAAAAGGTTAGTGATTTATTTTTCTTTTAATCCTGCGTTTGTTGATTGCATATTTTGTTCAACTTGGCTATGCAAATTAGCTGTGTCTTTGGTGGTGGTTTGACATAAATATGTGCTATGTTTTCGCCGTAAAACATTTTAGAAATCTGACTTGCTGGGTAGATAAACAAGGTGTTTATCTTTCATTTAAGCTATTGGACTTGTTAATGTGTGGAGGTTAAATATTTTTAAGAATATGTTTTGCGTTCCATGCGCCACATTCCAGCTGAGGGTGTTAGGGAAAGTTCACAAGTGGGGATCAACATCCACATGAAGTTTTAAGGACAACAAAGTCAAGGTATTGGAGTGGCCATCACAAAGAACTGACCTCAATCCCATGTCAAATTTGTGAGCAGAACTGAAAAAAGCGTGTGTGAGCAAAGAGGCCTACAAACCTGACTCAGTTACACCAGCTCTGTCAGCAGGAATGGGCCAAAATTCACCCAACTTATTGTGGGAAGCTTGTGGAAGGCGACCTGAAACATTTGACCCAAGTTAACAACTCATGGTGTGATTGTGGTAACATACAGGAACTCAAGTCCATCAAGTGCCGACTGGATTATTCATTTTATTGATTAAGTCATGGCACTGCCGTGTAAATCCCCCCCAACTGCGAAGGCTCTTAAGGAATTACACTGGTCTATGAGCAAACTGGATTCTGCATTGCCACATTTACTAGGGGACTTTAACAAAGGAAATGTGAGGAAAACGCTACCAACATTCTATCAACACATCTCCTGTGCTACATACAAATCAAGGACTCTGGATCATTGCTACTCTCCCTTCCGTCAAGGACCCTGCCCTCCATTTGGAAAATGGGATGCTCCCCACCTATGCTCCCCACCTATAGGCAGGAACTTAAGCAGGAAGCTCCCATGGTAAGGACTGTTCAACGTTGGTCTGACCAGGGTACCTAAGGTTTGATTATAAACATTGTTTCTGAACAGTTTATTAGTAACGTTTGGGATTCATTTTGTATGCATTTTGATGGAGGGTGGATTATTGACTGAAGCGCGCCATCTAAACTGAGTTTTTAAAGAAGGACATTATAGAACAAAAGGACCATTTTTGACAACAGAAGAAGATCATCAAATGTAAGGCATTTATTATATTGCTATTTACTTTCGTGGCGCACCTGCCAGGTTGAAATGTGTTTTTAATGCTTTTGTATGCGGGGTGCTGTCTTCAGATAATCACATGGTGTGCTTTCGCTATAAAGCCTTCTTGAAATCTGACACATCGCCTGGATTAACAAGAAGTTAGGCCTTATTTTGATGTATTACTCCAGTGAGTTTATGAAAGTTGAATATTTATAACTCTTTAAGTTTTAATTTCGTGCTCTGCAATTTCAACGGATGTTGGCCAGGTGGGATGCTACCGTCCCACATGCCCATAAGAAGATAAACATAAAACAAACCCCTCCGCTGTTCCTTTCCCCCAGAGAGTTCTTCCTTCCTGTCCGTGTGATGGAGGGAGAACCCCGCTGGCTGAATGGACAGGGACAGTATATCCAGAGAGCCTTGTTTCCGTAATACAGACTATGTTACAGTTCCTGATGTCTCTCTGGAAGGAGATCCTCGCACTGAGCTCATCTACTTTATTGTTCTGAACGTTAGCGAGTAATATACTCAAAAGCGGTGGATGGTATACACGAAAAGCCTCAATTTTTCTTCCTTTTATCCAGCTTTTGCATTTTGGTGAAGCCCCCGGGATGAGTAGAGCTGCCTCAAGAAGTTTTCCACAAAGGATCCCGATCAGGGAAGTCGAATTTCTGCTCAAATTTCTTGTGAATGACCTCCGACCCAATGTCCAAAAGTTATTTTCGGCTGTAGGTAATAATTCAAGAAACGCTCTGAGCAAGTAATGTAATTAATAACATACAACACCACAAAAAATAAGGATGAACATGTCTGTCAGCGATGTCTCGCGGCATAAATTTAAGATATAGAATATACCACACCGTTATTCCATGAATTTAACTTTGACCTACCAGAACCATCACAGGACACCATCACCAACCACCACAGGACACCATTACCCTCTGTCACAGGACACCATCACCCTCTGTCACAGGACACCTTAAACTCACTGTCACAGGACACCATCACCCTCTGTCACAGGACACAATCACCCACCATCACGGGACACCATCACCCTCTGTCACAGGACACCGTCACCCTCTGTCACAGGACACCGTCACCCTCTGTCACAGGACACCGTCACCCTCTCTCATAGCACACCATCACCATCTGTCACAGGACACCATCACCCTCTGACACAGGACACCATAACCCTCTGTCACAGGACACAATCACCCACCATCACGGGACACCTTAAACGCACCATCACAGGACACCGTCACCCTCTGTCACAGGACACCGTCACCCTCTGTCACAGGACACCGTCACCCTCTGTCATAGGACACCATCACCATCTGTCACAGGACACCATCACCATCTGACACAGGACACCATAACCCTCTGGCACAGGACACCATCACTCTTTGTCACGAGTCACAGTCACGCTCTGTCACAGGACACCGTCACGCTCTGTCACAGGACACCATCACCCTCTGTCACTGGACACCTTAAACTCACTGTGACAGGACACCATCACGCTCTGTCACAGGACACCATCACCCTCTGTCACTGGACACCATCACCCTCTTTCACAGGACACCGTCACCCACTGCCACAGGACACCGTCACGCTCTGTCACAGGACACTATCACCCTCTGTCACAGGACACCGTCACCCATTGCCACAGGACACCGTCACGCTCTGTCAAAGGACACCATCAACCTCTGTCACAGGACACCATCACCCTCTGTCACAGGACACCTTAAACCCACTGTCACAGGACACCATCACCCTCTGTCACAGGACACCGTCACGCTCTGTCACAGGACACCATCACCCTCTGTCACAGGACACCATCACCCTCTGACACAGGACACCATCACCCTCTGTCACAGGACACCATCACCCTCTGTCACAGTAACCGTCACCCTCTGTCACAGGACACCGTCACCCTCTGTCACAGGACACCGTCACCCTCTGTCACAGGACACCATCACCCTCTGTCACAGGACACCATCACCCACTGCCACGGGACACCATCACCCTCTGTCACAGGACACCATCACTATCTATCACAGGACACCATCACCCTCTGTCACTGGACACCTTAAACTCACTGTCACAGGACACCATCACCCTCTGTCACAGGACACCATCACCCTCTGTCACAGGACACCATCACCCACTGCCACAGGACACCGTCACCCTCTGTCACAGGACACCGTCACTCTTTGTCACAAGTCACAGTCACGCTCTGTCACAGGACACCGTCACGCTCTGTCACAGGACACCATCACCCTCTGTCACTGGACACCTTAAACTCACTGTGACAGGACACCATCACCCACTGCCACAGGACACCATCACCCTCTGTCACAGGACACCGTCACCCTCTGTCACAGGACACCGTCACCCTCTGTCACAGGACACCATCACCCTCTGTCACAGGACACCATCACCCTCTGTCACAGGACACCATCACCCACTGTCACAGGACACCATCACCCTCTGTCACAGGACACCATCACCCTCTGTCACAGGACACTATCACCCTCTGTCACAGGACACAATCACCCACCATCACGGGACACCTTAAACGCACCATCACAGGACACCGTCACCCTCTGTCACAGGACACCGTCACCCTCTGTCACAGGACACCGTCACCATCTGTCATAGGACACCATCACCATCTGTCACAGGACACCATCACCATCTGACACAGGACACCATAACCCTCTGGCACAGGACACCGTCACTCTTTGTCACAAGTCACAGTCACGCTCTGTCACAGGACACCGTCACGCTCTGTCACAGGACACCATCACCCTCTGTCACTGGACACCTTAAACTCACTGTGACAGGACACCATCACCCACTGCCACAGGACACCATCACCCTCTGTCACTGGACACCATCACCCTCTTTCACAGGACACCGTCACCCACTGCCACAGGACACCGTCACGCTCTGTCACAGGACACTATCACCCTCTGTCACAGGACACCGTCACCCATTGCCACAGGACACCGTCACGCTCTGTCAAAGGACACCATGACCCTCTGTCACAGGACACCATCACCCTCTGTCACAGGACACCTTAAACCCACTGTCACAGGACACCATCACCCACTGTCACAGGACACCATCACCCTCTGTCACAGGACACCATCACCATCTGTCACAGGACACCATCACCCTCTGTCACAGGACACCATCACTATCTATCACAGGACACCATCACCCTCTGTCACTGGACACCTTAAACTCACTGTCACAGGACACCATCACCCTCTGTCACAGGACACCATCACCCTCTGTCACAGGACACCGTCACCCTCTGTCACAGGACACCATCACCCTCTGTCACTGGACACCTTAAACCCACTGTCACAGGACACCATCACCCACTGTCACAGGACACCATCACCCTCTGTCACAGGACACCATCACCCTCTGTCACAGGACACCGTCACCCTCTGTCACAGGACACCATCACCCTCTGTCACAGGACACCTTAAACTCACTGTCACAGGACACCATCACCATCTGTCACAGGACACCATCACCCTCTGACACAGGACACCATAACCCTCTGTCACAGGACACCGTCACCCTCTGTCACGGGACACCATCACCCTCTGTCACTGGACACCTTAAACCCACTGTCACAGGACACCATCACCCACTGTCACAGGACACCATCACCCTCTGTCACAGGACACCATCACCCTCTGTCACAGGACACCGTCACCCTCTGTCACAGGACACCATCACCCTCTGTCACAGGACACCTTAAACTCACTGTCACAGGACACCATCACCATCTGTCACAGGACACCATCACCCTCTGACACAGGACACCATAACCCTCTGTCACAGGACACCGTCACCCTCTGTCACGGGACACCATCACCCACTGCCACGGGACACCTTAAACGCACCATCACAGGACACCGTCACCCTCAGTCACAGGACACCGTCACCCTCTGTCACAGGACACCGTCACCCTCTGTCATAGGACACCATCACCATCTGTCACAGGACACCATCACCCTCTGACACAGGACACCATAACCCTCTGGCACAGGACACCGTCACCCTCTGTCACAGGACACCATCACCCTCTGTCACAGGACACCATCACCCTCTGTCACAGGACACCATCACCCTCTGTCACAGGACACCATCACCCACTGTCAGAGGACACCATCACCCTCTGTCACAGGACACTATCACCATCTGTCACAGGACACCATCACCCTCTGTCACAGGACACCATCACCCTCTGTCACAGGACACCATCACCCACTGTCACAGGACACCATCACCCTCTGTCACAGGACACCGTCACCCTCTGTCACAGGACACCGTCACCCTCTGTCAAAGGACACCATCACCATCTGTCACAGGACACCATCACCCTCTGACACAGGACACCATAACCCTCTGGCACAGGACACCGTCACCCTCTGTCACAGGACACCGTCACGCTCTGTCACAGGACACCGTCACGCTCTGTCACAGGACACCATCACCCTCTGTCACTGGACACCTTAAACTCACTGTGACAGGACACCATCACCCACTGCCACAGGACACCATCACCCTCTGTCACTGGACACCATCACCCTATTTCACAGGACACCGTCACCCACTGCCACAGGACACCGTCACGCTCTGTCACAGGACACTATCACCCTCTGTCACAGGACACCATCACCCTCTGTCACAGGACACCTTAAACCCACTGTCACAGGACACCATCACCCTCTGTCACAGGACACCATCACCCTCTGTCACAGGACACCATCACCCACTGTCACAGGACACCATCACCCTCTGTCACAGGACACCATCACCATCTGTCACAGGACACCATCACCCTCTGTCACAGGACACCATCACTATCTATCACAGGACACCATCACCCTCTGTCACAGGACACCATCACCCTCTGTCACAGGACACCGTCACCCTCTGTCACAGGACACCATCACCCTCTGTCACAGGACACCTTAAACTCACTGTCACAGGACACCATCACCATCTGTCACAGGACACCATCACCCTCTGACACAGGACACCATAACCCTCTGTCACAGGACACCGTCACCCTCTGTCATAGGACACCATCACCATCTGTCACAGGACACCATCACCCTCTGACACAGGACACCATAACCATCTGGCACAGGACACCGTCACTCTTTGTCACGAGTCACAGTCACGCTCTGTCACAGGACACCGCCACGCTCTGTCACAGGACACCATCACCTCTCTGTCACTGGACACCTTAAACTCACTGTGACAGGACACCATCACCCACTGCCACAGGACACCATCACCCTCTGTCACAGGACACCATCACCCTCTGTCACAGGACACCATCACCATCTGTCACAGGACACCATCACCCTCTGTCACAGGACACCATCACTATCTATCACAGGACACCATCACCCTCTGTCACTGGACACCTTAAACTCACTGTCACAGGACACCATCACCCTCTGTCACAGGACACCATCACCCTCTGTCACAGGACACTACACCCTCTGACACAGGACACCATAGCCCTCTGTCACAGGACACCGTCACCCTCTGTCACGGGACACCATCACCCTCTGTCACTGGACACCTTAAACTCACTGTCACAGGACACCATCACCCTCTGTCACAGGACACCATCATCCTCTGTCACAGGACACCATCACCCACTGCCACAGGACACCGTCACCCTCTGTCACAGGACACCGTCACCCTCTGTCACAGGACACCGTCACCCTCTGTCACAGGACACCGTCACCCTCTGTCACAGGACACCGTCACCCTCTGTCACAGGACACCGTCACCCTCTGTCACAGGACACCATCACCCTCTGTCACAGGACACCATCACCCTCTGTCACAGGACACCATCACCCACTGCCACGGGACACCTTAAACGCACCATCACAGGACACCGTCACCCTCAGTCACAGGACACCGTCACCCTCTGTCACAGGACAACGTCACCCTCTGTCATAGGACACCATCACCATCTGTCACAGGACACCATCACCCTCTGACACAGGACACCATAACCATCTGGCACAGGACACCGTCACTCTTTGTCACGAGTCACAGTCACGCTCTGTCACAGGACACCGCCACGCTCTGTCACAGGAGACCATCACCTCTCTGTCACTGGACACCTTAAACTCACTGTGACAGGACACCATCACCCACTGCCACAGGACACCATCACCCTCTGTCACAGGACACCATCAACCTCTGTCACAGGACACCATCACCCACTGTCACAGGACACCGTCACCCTCTGTCACAGGACACCGTCACCCTCTGTCACAGGACACCGTCACCCTCTGTCACAGGACACCATCACCCTCTGTCACAGGACACCATCACCCTCTGTCACAGGACACCATCACCCTCTGTCACAGGACACCATCACCCACTGTCACAGGACACCATCACCCTCTGTCACAGGACACTATCACCATCTGTCACAGGACACCATCACCCTCTGTCACAGGACACCATCACCCTCTGTCACAGGACACTATCACCATCTGTCACAGGACACCATCACCATCTGTCACAGGACACCATCACCCTCTGTCACAGGACACCATCACCCTCTGTCACAGGACACCATCACCCTCTGTCACAGGACACCGTCACCCTCTGTCACAGGACACCGTCACCCTCTGTCATAGGACACCATCACCATCTGTCACAGGACACCATCACCCTCTGACACAGGACACCATAACCCTCTGGCACAGGACACCGTCACTCTTTGTCACGAGTCACAGTCACGCTCTGTCACAGGACACCGTCACGCTCTGTCACAGGACACCATCACCCTCTGTCACAGGACACCTTAAACTCACTGTCACAGGACACCATCACCATCTGTCACAGGACACCATCACCCTCTGACACAGGACACCATAACCCTCTGTCACAGGACACCGTCACCCTCTGTCACGGGACACCATCACCCTCTGTCACTGGACACCTTAAACTCACTGTCACAGGACACCATCACCCTCTGTCACAGGACACCATCACCCTCTGTCACAGGACACCATCACCCACTGCCACAGGACACCGTCACCCTCTGTCACAGGACACCGTCACCCTCTGTCACAGGACACCGTCACCCTCTGTCACAGGACACCGTCACCCTCTGTCACAGGACACCGTCACCCTCTGTCACAGGACACCATCACCCTCTGTCACATGACACCATCACCCTCTGTCACAGGACACCATCACCCTCTGTCACAGGACACCATCACCCTCTGTCACAGGACACCATCACCCTCTGTCACAGGACACCATCACCCACTGCCACGGGACACCTTAATCGCACCATCACAGGACACCGTCACCCTCTGTCACAGGACACCGTCACCCTATGTCACAGGACACCGTCACCCTCTGTCATAGGACACCATCACCATCTGTCACAGGACACCATCACCCTCTGACACAGGACACCGTCACCCTCTGTCACAGGACACCGTCACGCTCTGTCACAGGACACCATCACCCTCTGTCACTGGACACCTTAAACTCACTGTGACAGGACACCATCACGCTCTGTCACAGGACACCATCACCCTCTGTCACTGGACACCTTAAACTCACTGTGACAGGACACCATCACCCACTGCCACAGGACACCATCACCCTCTGTCACAGGACACCATCAACCTCTGTCACAGGACACCATCACCCACTGTCACAGGACACCGTCACCCTCTGTCATAGGACACCATCACCATCTGTCACAGGACACCATCACCATCTGACACAGGACACCATAACCCTCTGGCACAGGACACCGTCACTCTTTGTCACAAGTCACAGTCACGCTCTGTCACAGGACACCGTCACGCTCTGTCACAGGACACCATCACCCTCTGTCACTGGACACCTTAAACTCACTGTGACAGGACACCATCACCCACTGCCACAGGACACCATCACCCTCTGTCACTGGACACCATCACCCTCTTTCACAGGACACCGTCACCCACTGCCACAGGACACCGTCACGCTCTGTCACAGGACACTATCACCCTCTGTCACAGGACACCGTCACCCATTGCCACAGGACACCGTCACGCTCTGTCAAAGGACACCATCACCCTCTGTCACAGCACACCATCACCCTCTGTCAAAGGACACCTTAAACCCACTGTCACAGGACACCATCACCATCTGTCACAGGACACCATCACCCTCTGTCACAGGACACCATCACCATCTATCACAGGACACCATCACCCTCTGTCACTGGACACCTTAAACTCACTGTCACAGGACACCATCACCCTCTGTCACAGGACACCATCACCCTCTGTCACAGGACACCGTCACCCTCTGTCACAGGACACCATCACCCTCTGTCACAGGACACCTTAAACTCACTGTCACAGGACACCATCACCATCTGTCACAGGACACTACACCCTCTGACACAGGACACCATAACCCTCTGTCACAGGACACCGTCACCCTCTGTCACGGGACACCATCACCCTCTGTCACTGGACACCTTAAACTCACTGTCACAGGACACCATCACCCTCTGTCACAGGACACCATCACCCTCTGTCACAGGACACCATCACCCACTGCCACAGGACACCGTCACCCTCTGTCACAGGACACCGTCACCCTCTGTCACAGGACACCGTCACCCTCTGTCACAGGACACCGTCACCCTCTGTCACAGGACACCGTCACCCTCTGTCACAGGACACCGTCACCCTCTGTCACAGGACACCATCACCCTCTGTCACAGGACACCATCACCCTCTGTCACAGGACACCATCACCCACTGCCACGGGACACCTTAAACGCACCATCACAGGACACCGTCACCCTCAGTCACAGGACACCGTCACCCTCTGTCACAGGACACCGTCACCCTCTGTCATAGGACACCATCACCATCTGTCACAGGACACCATCACCCTCTGACACAGGACACCATAACCCTCTGGCACAGGACACCGTCACTCTTTGTCACGAGTCACTGTCACGCTCTGTCACAGGACACCGCCACGCTCTGTCACAGGACACCATCACCTCTCTGTCACTGGACACCTTAAACTCACTGTGACAGGACACCATCACCCACTGCCACAGGACACCATCACCCTCTGTCACAGGACACCATCACCCTCTGTCACAGGACACCATCACCATCTGTCACAGGACACCATCACCCTCTGTCACAGGACACCATCACTATCTATCACAGGACACCATCACCCTCTGTCACTGGACACCTTAAACTCACTGTCACAGGACACCATCACCCTCTGTCACAGGACACCATCACCCTCTGTCACAGGACACTACACCCTCTGACACAGGACACCATAACCCTCTGTCACAGGACACCGTCACCCTCTGTCACGGGACACCATCACCCTCTGTCACTGGACACCTTAAACTCACTGTCACAGGACACCATCACCCTCTGTCACAGGACACCATCACCCTCTGTCACAGGACACCATCACCCACTGCCACAGGACACCGTCACCCTCTGTCACAGGACACCGTCACCCTCTGTCACAGGACACCGTCACCCTCTGTCACAGGACACCGTCACCCTCTGTCACAGGACACCGTCACCCTCTGTCACAGGACACCGTCACCCTCTGTCACAGGACACCATCACCCTCTGTCACAGGACACCATCACCCTCTGTCACAGGACACCATCACCCACTGCCACGGGACACCTTAAACGCACCATCACAGGACACCGTCACCCTCAGTCACAGGACACCGTCACCCTCTGTCACAGGACAACGTCACCCTCTGTCATAGGACACCATCACCATCTGTAACAGGACACCATCACCCTCTGACACAGGACACCATAACCATCTGGCACAGGACACCGTCACTCTTTGTCACGAGTCACAGTCACGCTCTGTCACAGGACACCGCCACGCTCTGTCACAGGACACCATCACCTCTCTGTCACTGGACACCTTAAACTCACTGTGACAGGACACCATCACCCACTGCCACAGGACACCATCACCCTCTGTCACAGGACACCATCAACCTCTGTCACAGGACACCATCACCCACTGTCACAGGACACCGTCACCCTCTGTCACAGGACACCGTCACCCTCTGTCACAGGACACCGTCACCCTCTGTCACAGGACACCATCACCCTCTGTCACAGGACACCATCACCCTCTGTCACAGGACACCATCACCCTCTGTCACAGGACACCATCACCCACTGTCACAGGACACCATCACCCTCTGTCACAGGACACTATCACCATCTGTCACAGGACACCATCACCCTCTGTCACAGGACACCATCACCCTCTGTCACAGGACACTATCACCATCTGTCACAGGACACCATCACCATCTGTCACAGGACACCATCACCCTCTGTCACAGGACACCATCACCCTCTGTCACAGGACACCATCACCCTCTGTCACAGGACACCGTCACCCTCTGTCACAGGACACCGTCACCCTCTGTCATAGGACACCATCACCATCTGTCACAGGACACCATCACCCTCTGACACAGGACACCATAACCCTCTGGCACAGGACACCATCACCCTCTGTCACAGGACACCATCACCCACTGCCACGGGACACCTTAATCACACCATCACAGGACACCGTCACCCTCTGTCACAGGACACCGTCACCCTATGTCACAGGACACCGTCACCCTCTGTCATAGGACACCATCACCATCTGTCACAGGACACCATCACCCTCTGACACAGGACACCGTCACCCTCTGTCACAGGACACCGTCACGCTCTGTCACAGGACACCATCACCCTCTGTCACTGGACACCTTAAACTCACTGTGACAGGACACCATCACGCTCTGTCACAGGACACCATCACCCTCTGTCACTGGACACCTTAAACTCACTGTGACAGGACACCATCACCCACTGCCACAGGACACCATCACCCTCTGTCACAGGACACCATCAACCTCTGTCACAGGACACCATCACCCACTGTCACAGGACACCGTCACCCTCTGTCACAGGACACCATCACCCTCTGTCACAGGACACTGTCACCCTCTGTCACAGGACACCATCACCCTCTGTCACAGGACACCTTAAACTCACTGTCACAGGACACCATCACCATCTGTCACAGGACACCATCACCCTCTGACACAGGACACCATAACCCTCTGTCACAGGACACCGTCACCCTCTGTCACGGGACACCATCACCCTCTGTCACTGGACACCTTAAACTCACTGTCACAGGACACCATCACCCTCTGTCACAGGACACCATCACCCTCTGTCACAGGACACCATCACCCACTGCCACAGGACACCGTCACCCTCTGTCACAGGACACCGTCACCCTCTGTCACAGGACACCGTCACCCTCTGTCACAGGACACCGTCACCCTCTGTCACAGGACACCGTCACCCTCTGTCACAGGACACCATCACCCTCTGTCACATGACACCATCACCCTCTGTCACAGGACACCATCACCCTCTGTCACAGGACACCATCACCCTCTGTCACAGGACACCATCACCCTCTGTCACAGGACACCATCACCCACTGCCACGGGACACCTTAATCGCACCATCACAGGACACCGTCACCCTCTGTCACAGGACACCGTCACCCTATGTCACAGGACACCGTCACCCTCTGTCATAGGACACCATCACCATCTGTCACAGGACACCATCACCCTCTGACACAGGACACCATAACCCTCTGGCACAGGACACCGTCACTCTTTGTCACGAGTCACAGTCACGCTCTGTCACAGGACACCGTCACGCTCTGTCACAGGACACCATCACCCTCTGTCACTGGACACCTTAAACTCACTGTGACAGGACACCATCACCCACTGCCACTGGACACCATCACCCTCTGTCACTGGACACCTTAAACTCACTGTGACAGGACACCATCACCCACTGCCACAGGACACCATCACCATCTGTCACAGGACACCATCACCCTCTGACACAGGACACCATAACCCTCTGTCACAGGACACCGTCACTATCTGTCATGTGTCACCGTCATGCTCTGACACAGGACACCGTCACGCTCTGTCACAGGACACCATAACCCTCTGTCACAGGACACCATCACCATCTGTCACAGGACACCATCACCATCTGTCACAGGACACCATCACCCTCTGTCACAGGACACCGTCACCCACTGCCACAGGACACCGTCACCTTCTGTCACAGGACACCGTCACCCTCTGTCACAGGACACCATCACCATCTGTCACAGGACACCATCACCCTCTGTCACAGGACACCATCACTATCTATCACAGGACACCATCACCCTCTGTCACTGGACACCTTAAACTCACTGTCACAGGACACCATCACCCTCTGTCACAGGACACCATCACCCTCTGTCACAGGACACCATCACCCACTGCCACAGGACACCGTCACCCTCTGTCACAGGACACCGTCACCCTCTGTCACAGGACACCATCACCCTCTGTCACAGGACACTATCACCATCTGTCACAGGACACCGTCACCCTCTGTCATAGGACACCATCACCATCTGTCACAGGACACCATCACCCTCTGACAAAGGACACCATAACCCTCTGGCACAGGACACCGTCACTCTTTGTCACGAGTCACAGTCACGCTCTGTCACAGGACACCGTCACGCTCTGTCACAGGACACCATCACCCTCTGTCACTGGACACCTTAAACTCACTGTGACAGGACACCATCACCCACTGCCACAGGACACCATCACCCTCTGTCACTGGACACCATCACCCTCTTTCACAGGACACCGTCACCCACTGCCACAGGACACCGTCACGCTCTGTCACAGGACACTATCACCCTCTGTCACAGGACACCGTCACCCATTGCCACAGGACACCGTCACGCTCTGTCAAAGGACACCATCAACCTCTGTCACAGGACACCATCACCCTCTGTCGCAGGACACCTTAAACCCACTGTCACAGGACACCATCACCCTCTGTCACAGGACACCATCACCCTCTGTCACAGGACACCATCACCCACTGTCACAGGACACCATCACCCTCTGTCACAGGACACCGTCACCCTCTGTCACAGGACACCGTCACCCTCTGTCACAGGACACCATCACCCTCTGTCACAGGACACCATCACCCTCTGTCACAGGACACCATCACCCTCTGTCACAGGACACCATCACCCACTGTCACAGGACACCATCACCCTCTGTCACAGGACACTATCACCATCTGTCACAGGACACCATCACCCTCTGTCACAGGACACAATCACCCACCATCACGGGACACCGTCACCATCTGACACAGGACACCGTCACCCTCTGTCACAGGACACCGTCACCCTCTGTCATAGGACACCATCACCATCTGTCACAGGACACCATCACCATCTGACACAGGACACCATAACCCTCTGGCACAGGACACCATCACTCTTTGTCACGAGTCACAGTCACGCTCTATCACAGGACACCGTCACGCTCTGTCACAGGACACCATCACCCTCTGTCACTGGACACCTTAAACTCACTGTGACAGGACACCATCACCCACTGCCACAGGACACCATCACCCTCTGTCACTGGACACCATCACCATCTTTCACAGGACACCGTCACCCACTGCCACAGGACACCGTCACGCTCTGTCACAGGACACTATCACCCTCTGTCACAGGACACCGTCACCCATTGCCACAGGACACCGTCACGCTCTGTCAAAGGACACCATCAACCTCTGTCACAGGACACCATCACCCTCTGTCACAGGACACCTTAAACCCACTGTCACAGGACACCATCACCCTCTGTCACAGGACACCGTCACGCTCTGTCACAGGACACCATAACCCTATGTCACAGGACACCATCACCCTCTGTCACAGGACACCATCACCATCTGTCACAGGACACCATCACCCTCTGCCACAGGACACCGTCACCTTCTGTCACAGGACACCGTCACCCTCTGTCACAGTACACCATCACCATCTGTCACAGGACCCCATCACCCTCTGTCACAGGACACCGTCACCCTCTGTCACAGGACACCATCACCCTCTGTCACAGGACACCATCACTATCTATCACAGGACACCATCACCCTCTGTCACTGGACACCTTAAACTCACTGTCACAGGACACCATCACCCTCTGTCACAGGACACCATCACCCTCTGTCACAGGACACCATCACCCACTGCCACAGGACACCGTCACCCTCTGTCACAGGACACCGTCACCCTCTGTCACAGGACACCGTCACCCTCTGTCACAGGACACCGTCACCCTCTGTCACAGGACACCATCACCCTCTGTCACAGGACACCATCACTATCTATCACAGGACACCATCACCCTCTGTCACTGGACACCTTAAACTCACTGTCACAGGACACCATCACCCTCTGTCACAGGACACCATCACCCTCTGTCACAGGACACCATCACCCACTGCCACAGGACACCGTCACCCTCTGTCACAGGACACCGTCACCCTCTGTCACAGGACACCGTCACCCTCTGTCACAGGACACCGTCACCCTCTGTCACAGGACACCGTCACCCTCTGTCACAGGACACCATCACCCTCTGTCACAGGACACCATCACCCTCTGTCACAGGACACCATCACCCTCTGTCACAGGACACCATCACCCACTGTCACAGGACACCATCACCCTCTGTCACAGGACACTATCACCATCTGTCACAGGACACCATCACCCTCTGTCACAGGACACAATCACCCACCATCACGGGACACCTTAAACGCACCATCACAGGACACCGTCACCCTCTGTCACAGGACACCGTCACCCTCTGTCACAGGACACCGTCACCCTCTGTCATAGGACACCATCACCATCTGTCACAGGACACCATCACCATCTGACACAGGACACCATAACCCTCTGGCACAGGACACCGTCACTCTTTGTCACAAGTCACAGTCACGCTCTGTCACAGGACACCGTCACGCTCTGTCACAGGACACCATCACCCTCTGTCACTGGACACCTTAAACTCACTGTGACAGGACACCATCACCCACTGCCACAGGACACCATCACCCTCTGTCACTGGACACCATCACACTCTTTCACAGGACACCGTCACCCACCCGTCACCCACTGCCACAGGACACCGTCACGCTCTGTCACAGGACACTATCACCCTCTGTCACAGGACACCGTAACGCTCTGTCAAAGGACACCATCAACCTCTGTCACAGGACACCATCACCCTCTGTCACAGGACACCTTTAACCCACTGTCACAGGACACCATCACCCTCTGTCACAGGACACCATCACCCTCTGTCACAGGACACCATCACCCACTGTCACAGGACACCATCACCCTCTGTCACAGGACACCATCACCATCTGTCACAGGACACCATCACCCTCTGTCACAGGACACCATCACTATCTATCACAGGACACCATCACCCTCTGTCACAGGACACCATCACCCTCTGTCACAGGACACCGTCACCCTCTGTCACAGGACACCATCACCCTCTGTCACAGGACACCTTAAACTCACTGTCACAGGACACCATCACCATCTGTCACAGGACACCATCACCCTCTGACACAGGACACCATAACCCTCTGTCACAGGACACCGTCACCCTCTGTCACGGGACACCATCACCCTCTGTCACTGGACACCTTAAACTCACTGTCACAGGACACCATCACCCTCTGTCACAGGACACCATCACCCTCTGTCACAGGACACCATCACCCACTGCCACAGGACACCGTCACCCTCTGTCACAGGACACCGTCACCCTCTGTCACAGGACACCGTCACCCTCTGTCACAGGACACCGTCACCCTCTGTCACAGGACACCGTCACCCTCTGTCACAGGACACCATCACCCTCTGTCACAGGACACCATCACCCTCTGTCACAGGACACCATCACCCTCTGTCACAGGACACCATCGCCCTCTGTCACAGGACACCATCACCCACTGCCACGGGACACCTTAAACGCACCATCACAGGACACCGTCACCCTCTGTCACAGGACACCGTCACCCTCTGTCACAGGACACCGTCACCCTCTGTCATAGGACACCATCACCATCTGTCACAGGACACCATCACCATCTGACACAGGACACCATAACCCTCTGGCACAGGACACCGTCACTCTTTGTCACGAGTCACAGTCACGCTCTGTCACAGGACACCGTCACGCTCTGTCACAGGACACAATCACCCTCTGTCACTGGACACCTTAAACTCACTGTGACAGGACACCATCACCCACTGCCACAGGACACCATCACCCTCTGTCACTGGACACCTTAAACTCACTGTGACAGGACACCATCACCCACTGCCACATGACACCATCACCATCTGTCACAGGACACCATCACCCTCTGACACAGGACACCATAACCCTCTGTCACAGGACACCGTCACTATCTTTCATGTGTCACCGTCATGCTCTGACACAGGACACCGTCACGCTCTGTCACAGGACACCATAACCCTCTGTCACAGGACACCATCACCCTCTGTCACAGGACACCATCACCATCTGTCACAGGACACCATCACCCTCTGTCACAGGACACCGTCACCCACTGCCACAGGACACCGTCACCTTCTGTCACAGGACACCGTCACCCTCTGTCACAGGACACCATCACCATCTGTCACAGGACACCATCACCCTCTGTCACAGGACACCATCACTATCTATCACAGGACACCATCACCCTCTGTCACTGGACACCTTAAACTCACTGTCACAGGACACCATCACCCTCTGTCACAGGACACCATCACCCTCTGTCACAGGACACCATCACCCACTGTCACAGGACACCATCACCCTCTGTCACAGGACACCATCACCATCTGTCACAGGACACCATCACCCTCTGTCACAGGACACCATCACTATCTATCACAGGACACCATCACCCTCTGTCACAGGACACCATCACCCTCTGTCACAGGACACCGTCACCCTCTGTCACAGGACACCATCACCCTCTGTCACAGGACACCTTAAACTCACTGTCACAGGACACCATCACCATCTGTCACAGGACACCATCACCCTCTGACACAGGACACCATAACCCTCTGTCATAGGACACCATCACCATCTGTCACAGGACACCATCACCATCTGACACAGGACACCATAACCCTCTGGCACAGGACACCGTCACTCTTTGTCACAAGTCACAGTCACGCTCTGTCACAGGACACCGTCACGCTCTGTCACAGGACACCATCACCCTCTGTCACTGGACACCTTAAACTCACTGTGACAGGACACCATCACCCACTGCCACAGGACACCATCACCCTCTGTCACTGGACACCATCACCCTCTTTCACAGGACACCGTCACCCACCCGTCACCCACTGCCACAGGACACCGTCACGCTCTGTCACAGGACACCTTAAACTCACTGTCACAGGACACCATCAACCTCTGTCACAGGACACCATCACCCTCTGTCACAGGACACCTTTAACCCACTGTCACAGGACACCATCACCCTCTGTCACAGGACACCATCACCCTCTGTCACAGGACACCATCACCCACTGTCACAGGACACCATCACCCTCTGTCACAGGACACCATCACCATCTGTCACAGGACACCATCACCCTCTGTCACAGGACACCATCACTATCTATCACAGGACACCATCACCCTCTGTCACAGGACACCATCACCCTCTGTCACAGGACACCGTCACCCTCTGTCACAGGACACCATCACCCTCTGTCACAGGACACCTTAAACTCACTGTCACAGGACACCATCACCATCTGTCACAGGACACCATCACCCTCTGACACAGGACACCATAACCCTCTGTCACAGGACACCGTCACCCTCTGTCACGGGACACCATCACCCTCTGTCACTGGACACCTTAAACTCACTGTCACAGGACACCATCACCCTCTGTCACAGGACACCATCACCCTCTGTCACAGGACACCATCACCCACTGCCACAGGACACCGTCACCCTCTGTCACAGGACACCGTCACCCTCTGTCACAGGACACCGTCACCCTCTGTCACAGGACACCGTCACCCTCTGTCACAGGACACCGTCACCCTCTGTCACAGGACACCATCACCCTCTGTCACAGGACACCATCACCCTCTGTCACAGGACACCATCACCCTCTGTCACAGGACACCATCACCCTCTGTCACAGGACACCGTAACGCTCTGTCAAAGGACACCATCAACCTCTGTCACAGGACACCATCACCCACTGCCACGGGACACCTTAAACGCACCATCACAGGACACCGTCACCCTCTGTCACAGGACACCGTCACCCTCTGTCACAGGACACCGTCACCCTCTGTCATAGGACACCATCACCATCTGTCACAGGACACCATCACCATCTGACACAGGACACCATAACCCTCTGGCACAGGACACCGTCACTCTTTGTCACGAGTCACAGTCACGCTCTGTCACAGGACACCGTCACGCTCTGTCACAGGACACAATCACCCTCTGTCACTGGACACCTTAAACTCACTGTGACAGGACACCATCACCCACTGCCACAGGACACCATCACCCTCTGTCACTGGACACCTTAAACTCACTGTGACAGGACACCATCACCCACTGCCACCTGACACCATCACCATCTGTCACAGGACACCATCACCCTCTGACACAGGACACCGTCACGCTCTGTCACAGGACACCATAACCCTCTGTCACAGGACACCATCACCCTCTGTCACAGGACACCATCACCATCTGTCACAGGACACCATCACCCTCTGTCACAGGACACCGTCACCCACTGCCACAGGACACCGTCACCTTCTGTCACAGGACACCGTCACCCTCTGTCACAGGACACCATCACCATCTGTCACAGGACACCATCACCCTCTGTCACAGGACACCATCACTATCTATCACAGGACACCATCACCCTCTGTCACTGGACACCTTAAACTCACTGTCACAGGACACCATCACCCTCTGTCACAGGACACCATCACCCTCTGTCACAGGACACCATCACCCACTGTCACAGGACACCATCACCCTCTGTCACAGGACACCATCACCATCTGTCACAGGACACCATCACCCTCTGTCACAGGACACCATCACTATCTATCACAGGACACCATCACCCTCTGTCACAGGACACCATCACCCTCTGTCACAGGACACCGTCACCCTCTGTCACAGGACACCATCACCCTCTGTCACAGGACACCTTAAACTCACTGTCACAGGACACCATCACCATCTGTCACAGGACACCATCACCCTCTGACACAGGACACCATAACCCTCTGTCACAGGACACCGTCACCCTCTGTCACGGGACACCATCACCCTCTGTCACTGGACACCTTAAACTCACTGTCACAGGACACCATCACCCTCTGTCACAGGACACCATCACCCTCTGTCACAGGACACCATCACCCACTGTCACAGGACACCATCACCCACTGCCACAGGACACCGTCACCCTCTGTCACAGGACACCGTCACCCTCTGTCACAGGACACCGTCACCCTCTGTCACAGGACACCGTCACCCTCTGTCACAGGACACCGTCACCCTCTGTCACAGGACACCATCACCCTCTGTCACAGGACACCATCACCCTCTGTCACAGGACACCATCACCCTCTGTCACAGGACACCATCACCCTCTGTCACAGGACACCATCACCCACTGCCACGGGACACCTTAAACGCACCATCACAGGACACCGTCACCCTCTGTCACAGGACACCGTCACCCTCTGTCACAGGACACCGTCACCCTCTGTCATAGGACACCATCACCATCTGTCACAGGACACCATCACCATCTGACACAGGACACCATAACCCTCTGTCACAGGACACCGTCACGCTCTGTCACAGGACACAATCACCCTCTGTCACTGGACACCTTAAACTCACTGTGACAGGACACCATCACCCACTGCCACAGGACACCATCACCCTCTGTCACTGGACACCTTAAACTCACTGTGACAGGACACCATCACCCACTGCCACATGACACCATCACCATCTGTCACAGGACACCATCACCCTCTGACACAGGACACCATAACCCTCTGTCACAGGACACCGTCACTATCTGTCATGTGTCACCGTCATGCTCTGACACAGGACACCGTCACGCTCTGTCACAGGACACCATAACCCTCTGTCACAGGACACCATCACCCTCTGTCACAGGACACCATCACCATCTGTCACAGGACACCATCACCCTCTGTCACAGGACACCGTCACCCACTGCCACAGGACACCGTCACCTTCTGTCACAGGACACCGTCACCCTCTGTTACAGGACACCATCACCATCTGTCACAGGACACCATCACCCTCTGTCACAGGACACCATCACTATCTATCACAGGACACCATCACCCTCTGTCACTGGACACCTTAAACTCACTGTCACAGGACACCATCACCCTCTGTCACAGGACACCATCACCCACTGCCACAGGACACCGTCACCCTCTGTCACAGGACACCATCACCCTCTGTCACAGGACACCGTCACCCTCTGTCACAGGACACCGTCACCCTCTGTCACAGGACACCGTCACCCTCTGTCACAGGACACCATCACCCTCTGTCACAGGACACCATCACCCTCTGTCACAGGACACCTTAAACTCACTGTCACAGGACACCATCACCATCTGTCACAGGACACCATCACCCTCTGACACAGGACACCATAACCCTCTGTCACAGGACACCGTCACCCTCTGTCACGGGACACCATCACCCTCTGTCACTGGACACCTTAAACTCACTGTCACAGGACACCATCACCCTCTGTCACAGGACACCATCACCCTCTGTCACAGGACACCATCACCCACTGTCACAGGACACCATCACCCACTGCCACAGGACACCGTCACCCTCTGTCACAGGACACCGTCACCCTCTGTCACAGGACACCGTCACCCTCTGTCACAGGACACCGTCACCCTCTGTCACAGGACACCGTCACCCTCTGTCACAGGACACCATCACCCTCTGTCACAGGACACCATCACCCTCTGTCACAGGACACCATCACCCTCTGTCACAGGACACCATCACCCTCTGTCACAGGACACCATCACCCACTGCCACGGGACACCTTAAACGCACCATCACAGGACACCGTCACCCTCTGTCACAGGACACCGTCACCCTCTGTCACAGGACACCGTCACCCTCTGTCATAGGACACCATCACCATCTGTCACAGGACACCATCACCATCTGACACAGGACACCATAACCCTCTGTCACAGGACACCGTCACGCTCTGTCACAGGACACAATCACCCTCTGTCACTGGACACCTTAAACTCACTGTGACAGGACACCATCACCCACTGCCACAGGACACCATCACCCTCTGTCACTGGACACCTTAAACTCACTGTGACAGGACACCATCACCCACTGCCACATGACACCATCACCATCTGTCACAGGACACCATCACCCTCTGACACAGGACACCATAACCCTCTGTCACAGGACACCGTCACTATCTGTCATGTGTCACCGTCATGCTCTGACACAGGACACCGTCACGCTCTGTCACAGGACACCATAACCCTCTGTCACAGGACACCATCACCCTCTGTCACAGGACACCATCACCATCTGTCACAGGACACCATCACCCTCTGTCACAGGACACCGTCACCCACTGCCACAGGACACCGTCACCTTCTGTCACAGGACACCGTCACCCTCTGTCACAGGACACCATCACCATCTGTCACAGGACACCATCACCCTCTGTCACAGGACACCATCACTATCTATCACAGGACACCATCACCCTCTGTCACTGGACACCTTAAACTCACTGTCACAGGACACCATCACCCTCTGTCACAGGACACCATCACCCACTGCCACAGGACACCGTCACCCTCTGTCACAGGACACCATCACCCTCTGTCACAGGACACCGTCACCCTCTGTCACAGGACACCGTCACCCTCTGTCACAGGACACCGTCACCCTCTGTCACAGGACACCATCACCCTCTGTCACAGGACACTATCACCATCTGTCACAGGACACCATCACCCTCTGTCACAGGACACAATCACCCACCATCACGGGACACCTTAAACGCACCATCACAGGACACCGTCACCCTCTGTCACAGGACACCGTCACCCTCTGTCACAGGACACCGTCACCCTCTGTCATAGGACACCATCACCATCTGTCACAGGACACCATCACCCTCTGACACAGGACACCATAACCCTCTGGCACAGGACACCGTCACTCTTTGTCACGAGTCACAGTCACGCTCTGTCACAGGACACCGTCACGCTCTGTCACAGGACACCATCACCCTCTGTCACTGGACACCTTAAACTCACTGTGACAGGACACCATCACCCACTGCCACAGGACACCATCACCCTCTGTCACTGGACACCATCACCCTCTTTCACAGGACACCGTCACCCACTGCCACAGGACACCGTCACGCTCTGTCACAGGACACTATCACCCTCTGTCACAGGACACCGTCACCCATTGCCACAGGACACCGTCACGCTCTGTCAAAGGACACCATCAACCTCTGTCACAGGACACCATCACCCTCTGTCACAGGACACCTTAAACCCACTGTCACAGGACACCATCACCCTCTGTCACAGGACACCATCACCCTCTGTCACAGGACACCATCACCCACTGTCACAGGACACCATCACCCTCTGTCACAGGACACCATCACCATCTGTCACAGGACACCATCACCCTCTGTCACAGGGCACCATCACTATCTATCACAGGACACCATCACCCTCTGTCACTGGACACCTTAAACTCACTGTCACAGGACACCATCACCCTCTGTCACAGGACACCATCACCCTCTGTCACAGGACACCGTCACCCTCTGTCACAGGACACCGCCACCCTCTGTCACAGGACACCGTCACCCTCTGTCACAGGACACCATCACCCTCTGTCACAGGACACCATCACCCTCTCTCACAGGACACCATCACCCTCTGTCACTGGACACCTTAAACTCACTGTCACAGGACACCATCACCCTCTGTCACAGGACACCATCACCCTCTGTCACAGGACACCGTCACCCTCTGTCACAGGACACCGCCACCCTCTGTCACAGGACACCGTCACCCATTGCCACAGGACACCGTCACGCTCTGTCAAAGGACACCATCAACCTCTGTCACAGGACACCATCACCCTCTGTCACAGGACACCTTAAACCCACTGTCACAGGACACCATCACCCTCTGTCACAGGACACCATCACCCTCTGTCACAGGACACCATCACCCACTGTCACAGGACACCATCACCCTCTGTCACAGGACACCATCACCATCTGTCACAGGACACCATCACCCTCTGTCACAGGGCACCATCACTATCTATCACAGGACACCATCACCCTCTGTCACTGGACACCTTAAACTCACTGTCACAGGACACCATCACCCTCTGTCACAGGACACCATCACCCTCTGTCACAGGACACCGTCACCCTCTGTCACAGGACACCGCCACCCTCTGTCACAGGACACCGTCACCCTCTGTCACAGGACACCATCACCCTCTGTCACAGGACACCATCACCCTCTCTCACAGGACACCATCACCCTCTGTCACTGGACACCTTAAACTCACTGTCACAGGACACCATCACCCTCTGTCACAGGACACCATCACCCTCTGTCACAGGACACCGTCACCCTCTGTCACAGGACACCGCCACCCTCTGTCACAGGACACCGTCACCCTCTGTCACAGGACACCGTCACCCTCTGTCACAGGACACCATCACCCTCTGTCACAGGACACCATCACCCTCTGTCACAGGACACCATCACCCTCTGTCACAGGACACCATCACCCTCTGTCACAGGACACCATCACCCTCTGTCACAGGACACCGCCACCCTCTGTCACAGGACACCATCACCCTCTGTCACAGGACACCATCACCCACTGTCACAGGACACCATCACCCTCTGACACAGGACACCATAACCCTCTGGCACAGGACACCGTCACTCTCTGTCACAGGACACCATCACCCTCTGTCACTGGACACCTTAAACTCACTGTGACAGGACACCATCACCCACTGCCACAGGACACCATCACCCTCTGTCACAGGACACCGTCACCCACTGCCACAGGACACCGTCCTGCTCTGTCACAGGACACCATCACCCTCTGTCAGAGGACACTGTCACCCATTGCCACAGGACACCGTCACGCTCTGTCAAAGGACACCGTCACCCTCTGTCACAGGACACCATCACCCTCTGTCACAGGACACCATCACCCTCTGTCACAGGACACCATCACCCTCTGTCACAGGACACCGTCACCCTCTGTCACAGGACACCATCACCCTCTGTCACAGGACACCGTCACCCTCTGTCACAGGACACCATCACCATCTGTCACAGGACACCATCACCATCTGTCACAGGACACCGTCACCCTCTGTCACAGGACACCTTAAACTCACTGTCACAGGACACCATCACCATCTGTCACAGGACACCATCACCCTCTGACACAGGACACCATAACCCTCTGTCACAGGACACCGTCACCCTCTGTCACAGGACACCGTCACCCTCTGTCACAGGACACCATCACCCTCTGTCACAGGACACCATCACCCTCTGTCACAGGACACCTTAAACTCACTGTCACAGGACACCATCACCATCTGTCACAGGACACCGTCACCCTCTGTCACAGGACACCGTCACCCTCTGTCACAGGACACCGTCACCCTCTGTCACAGGACACCATCACCCTCTGTCACAGGACACCATCACCCTCTGTCACAGGACACCTTAAACTCACTGTCACAGGACACCATCACCATCTGTCACAGGACACCATCACCCTCTGACACAGGACACCATAACCCTCTGTCACAGGACACCGTCACCCTCTGTCACGGGACACCATCACCCTCTGTCACTGGACACCTTAAACTCACTGTCACAGGACACCATCACCCTCTGTCACAGGACACCATCACCCTCTGTCACAGGACACCATCACCCACTGTCACAGGACACCATCACCCACTGCCACAGGACACCGTCACCCTCTGTCACAGGACACCGTCACCCTCTGTCACAGGACACCGTCACCCTCTGTCACAGGACACCATCACCCTCTGTCACAGGACACCATCACCCTCTGTCACAGGACACCATCACCCTCTGTCACAGGACACCATCACCCTCTGTCACAGGACACCATCACCCACTGCCACGGGACACCTTAAACGCACCATCACAGGACACCGTCACCCTCTGTCACAGGACACCGTCACCCTCTGTCACAGGACACCGTCACCCTCTGTCATAGGACACCATCACCATCTGTCACAGGACACCATCACCATCTGACACAGGACACCATAACCCTCTGTCACAGGACACCGTCACGCTCTGTCACAGGACACAATCACCCTCTGTCACTGGACACCTTAAACTCACTGTGACAGGACACCATCACCCACTGCCACAGGACACCATCACCCTCTGTCACTGGACACCTTAAACTCACTGTGACAGGACACCATCACCCACTGCCACATGACACCATCACCATCTGTCACAGGACACCATCACCCTCTGACACAGGACACCATAACCCTCTGTCACAGGACACCGTCACTATCTGTCATGTGTCACCGTCATGCTCTGACACAGGACACCGTCACGCTCTGTCACAGGACACCATCACCATCTGTCACAGGACACCATCACCCTCTGACACAGGACACCATAACCCTCTGTCACAGGACACCGTCACTATCTGTCATGTGTCACCGTCATGCTCTGACACAGGACACCGTCACGCTCTGTCACAGGACACCATAACCCTCTGTCACAGGACACCATCACCCTCTGTCACAGGACACCATCACCATCTGTCACAGGACACCATCACCCTCTGTCACAGGACACCGTCACCCACTGCCACAGGACACCGTCACCTTCTGTCACAGGACACCGTCACCCTCTGTCACAGGACACCATCACCATCTGTCACAGGACACCATCACCCTCTGTCACAGGACACCATCACTATCTATCACAGGACACCATCACCCTCTGTCACTGGACACCTTAAACTCACTGTCACAGGACACCATCACCCTCTGTCACAGGACACCATCACCCACTGCCACAGGACACCGTCACCCTCTGTCACAGGACACCATCACCCTCTGTCACAGGACACCGTCACCCTCTGTCACAGGACACCGTCACCCTCTGTCACAGGACACCGTCACCCTCTGTCACAGGACACCATCACCCTCTGTCACAGGACACTATCACCATCTGTCACAGGACACCATCACCCTCTGTCACAGGACACAATCACCCACCATCACGGGACACCTTAAACGCACCATCACAGGACACCGTCACCCTCTGTCACAGGACACCGTCACCCTCTGTCACAGGACACCGTCACCCTCTGTCATAGGACACCATCACCATCTGTCACAGGACACCATCACCCTCTGACACAGGACACCATAACCCTCTGGCACAGGACACCGTCACTCTTTGTCACGAGTCACAGTCACGCTCTGTCACAGGACACCGTCACGCTCTGTCACAGGACACCATCACCCTCTGTCACTGGACACCTTAAACTCACTGTGACAGGACACCATCACCCACTGCCACAGGACACCATCACCCTCTGTCACTGGACACCATCACCCTCTTTCACAGGACACCGTCACCCACTGCCACAGGACACCGTCACGCTCTGTCACAGGACACTATCACCCTCTGTCACAGGACACCGTCACCCATTGCCACAGGACACCGTCACGCTCTGTCAAAGGACACCATCAACCTCTGTCACAGGACACCATCACCCTCTGTCACAGGACACCTTAAACCCACTGTCACAGGACACCATCACCCTCTGTCACAGGACACCATCACCCTCTGTCACAGGACACCATCACCCACTGTCACAGGACACCATCACCCTCTGTCACAGGACACCATCACCATCTGTCACAGGACACCATCACCCTCTGTCACAGGGCACCATCACTATCTATCACAGGACACCATCACCCTCTGTCACTGGACACCTTAAACTCACTGTCACAGGACACCATCACCCTCTGTCACAGGACACCATCACCCTCTGTCACAGGACACCGTCACCCTCTGTCACAGGACACCGCCACCCTCTGTCACAGGACACCGTCACCCTCTGTCACAGGACACCATCACCCTCTGTCACAGGACACCATCACCCTCTCTCACAGGACACCATCACCCTCTGTCACTGGACACCTTAAACTCACTGTCACAGGACACCATCACCCTCTGTCACAGGACACCATCACCCTCTGTCACAGGACACCGTCACCCTCTGTCACAGGACACCGCCACCCTCTGTCACAGGACACCGTCACCCTCTGTCACAGGACACCATCACCCTCTGTCACAGGACACCATCACCCTCTGTCACAGGACACCATCACCCTCTGTCACAGGACACCATCACCCTCTGTCACAGGACACCATCACCCTCTGTCACAGGACACCGCCACCCTCTGTCACAGGACACCATCACCCTCTGTCACAGGACACCATCACCCACTGTCACAGGACACCATCACCCTCTGACACAGGACACCATAACCCTCTGGCACAGGACACCGTCACTCTCTGTCACAGGACACCATCACCCTCTGTCACTGGACACCTTAAACTCACTGTGACAGGACACCATCACCCACTGCCACAGGACACCATCACCCTCTGTCACAGGACACCGTCACCCACTGCCACAGGACACCGTCCTGCTCTGTCACAGGACACCATCACCCTCTGTCAGAGGACACTGTCACCCATTGCCACAGGACACCGTCACGCTCTGTCAAAGGACACCGTCACCCTCTGTCACAGGACACCATCACCCTCTGTCACAGGACACCATCACCCTCTGTCACAGGACACCATCACCCTCTGTCACAGGACACCGTCACCCTCTGTCACAGGACACCATCACCCTCTGTCACAGGACACCGTCACCCTCTGTCACAGGACACCATCACCATCTGTCACAGGACACCATCACCATCTGTCACAGGACACCGTCACCCTCTGTCACAGGACACCTTAAACTCACTGTCACAGGACACCATCACCATCTGTCACAGGACACCATCACCCTCTGACACAGGACACCATAACCCTCTGTCACAGGACACCGTCACCCTCTGTCACAGGACACCATCACCCTCTGACACAGGACACCATAACCCTCTGTCACAGGACACCGTCACCCTCTGTCACAGGACACCATCACCCTCTGTCACTGGACACCATCACCCTCTGTCACAGGACACTGTCACGCTCTGTCACAGGACACCGTCAAGCTCTGTCACAGGACACCGTCACCCTCTGTCACAGGACACCGTCACCCTCTGTCACAGGACACCATCACCATCTGTCACAGGACACCATCACCCTCTGACACAGGACACCGTCACCCTCTGTCACAGGACACCGTCACCCTCTGTCACAGGACACCGTCACGCTCTGTCATAGGACACCGTCAAGCTCTGTCACCGGACACCGTCACCCTATGCCACAGGACACCGTCACCCTCTGTCACAGGACACCGTCACCCTCTGTCACTGGACACCTTAAACTTACTGTCACAGGACACCATCACCCTCTGTCACAGGACACCATCACCCACTGCCACAGGACACCGTCACCCTCTGTCACAGGACACCGTCACCCTCTGTCACAGGACACCTTAAACTTACTGTCACAGGACACCGTCACCCTCTGTCACTGGACACCTTAAACTTACTGTCACAGGACACCATCACCCTCTGTCACAGGACACCATCACCCACTGCCACAGGACACCGTCACCCTCTGTCACAGGACACCGTCACCCTCTGTCACAGGACACCTTAAACTTACTGTCACAGGACACCATCACCCTCTGACACAGGACACCGTCACCCTCTGTCACAGGACACCGTCACGCTCTGTCATAGGACATCGTCACGCTCTGTCATAGGACACCGTCACCCTCTGTCACAGGACACCTTAAACTTACTGTCACAGGACACCATCACCATCTGTCACAGGACACCATCACCATCTGTCACAGGACACCATCACCCTCTGTCACAGGACACCGTCACCCTCTGTCACAGGAAACCGTCACCCTCTGTCACAGGACACCGTCACCCTCTGTCACAGGACACCATCACCCACTGTCACAGGACACCATCACCCTCTGTCACAGGACACCATCAACCTCTGACACAGGACACCATCACCCTCTGTCACAGGACACCATCACCCTCTGTCACAGGACACCATCACCCTCTGTCACATGACACCATCACCCTCTGTCACAGGACACCGTCACCCATTGCCACAGGACACCGTCACGCTCTGTCAAAGGACACCATCAACCTCTTTCACAGGACACCATCACCCTCTGTCACAGGACACCATCACCCTCTGTCACAGGACACCATCACCCTCTGTCACAGGACACCGTCACCCTCTGTCACAGGACACCGTCACCCTCTGTCACAGGACACCATCACCCTCTGTCACAGGACACCATCACCCTCTGTCACAGGACACCATCACCCTCTGTCACAGGACACCGTCACCCATTGCCACAGGACACCGTCACGCTCTGTCAAAGGACACCATCAACCTCTGTCACAGGACACCATCACCCTCTGTCACAGGACACCGTCACACTCTGTCACAGGACACCATCACCCTCTGTCACAGGACACCGTCACCCTCTGTCACAGGACACCGTCACCCTCTGTCACAGGACACCGTCACCCTCTGTCACAGGACACCATCACCCTCTGTCACAGGACACCATCACCCACTGCCACAGGACACCGTCACCCTCTGTCACAGGACACCGTCACCCTCTGTCACAGGACACCATCACCCTCTGTCACAGGACACCATCACCCTCTGTCACAGGACACCATTACCCTCTGTCATCGGACACCGTCACCCTCTGTCACATGAAACCATCACCCTCTGTCACAGGACACCATCACCCTCTGTCACAGGACACCATCACCCTCTGTCACAGGACACCATCACCCTCTGTCACAGGACACCATCACCCTCTGTCACTGGACACCATCACCCTCTGTCACAGGACACCATCACCCTCTGTCACAGGACACCATCACCCTCTGTCACTGGACACCATCACCCTCTGTCACAGGACACCGTCACCCTCTGTCACAGGACACCGTCACCCAATGCCACATGACATGGTCACGCTCTGTCACAGGACACCATCACCATCTGTCACAGGACACCATCACCCTCTGTCACAGGACACCATCACCGTCTGTCACTGGACACCTTAAACTCACTTTCACAGGACACCATCACACACTGCCACAGGACACCATCACCCATTGCCACAGGACACCGTCACGCTCTGTCAAAGGACACCATCAACCTCTGTCACAGGACACCATCACCCTCTGTCACAGGACACCGTCACCCTCTGTCACAGGACACCATCACCCTCTGTCACAGGACACCGTCACCCTCTGTCACAGGACACCGTCACCCAATGCCACATGACATGGTCACGCTCTGTCACAGGACACCATCACCATCTGTCACAGGACACCATCACCCTCTGTCACAGGACACCATCACCGTCTGTCACTGGACACCTTAAACTCACTTTCACAGGACACCATCACACACTGCCACAGGACACCATCACCCATTGCCACAGGACACCGTCACGCTCTGTCAAAGGACACCATCAACCTCTGTCACAGGACACCATCACCCTCTGTCACAGGACACCGTCACCCTCTGTCACAGGACACCATCACCCTCTGTCACAGGACACCATCACCCTCTGTCACAGGACACCATCACCCTCTGTCACAGGACACCATCACCCTCTGACACAGGACACCGTCACCCTCTGTCACAGGACACCATCACCCTCTGTCAAAGGACACCATCAACCTCTGTCACAGGACACCATCACCCTCTGTCACAGGACACCGTCACCCTCTGTCACAGGACACCGTCACCCTCTGTCACAGGACACCATCACCCTCTGTCACAGGACACCATCACCCTCTGTCACAGGACACCATCACCCTCTGTCACAGGACACCATCACCCTCTGTCACAGGACACCATCACCCTCTGTCACAGGACACCGTCACCCTCTGTCACAGGAGACCGTCACCCTCTGTCACAGGACACCATCACCCTCTGTCACAGGACACCGTCACTCACAGTCACAGGACACCATCACCATCTGTCACAGGACACCATCACCCTCTGTCACAGGACACCATCACCATCTGTCACAGGACACCATCACCCTCTGTCACAGGACACCATCACCGTCTGTCACTGGACACCTTAAACTCACTTTCACAGGACACCATCACACACTGCCACAGGACACCATCACCCATTGCCACAGGACACCGTCACGCTCTGTCAAAGGACACCATCAACCTCTGTCACAGGACACCATCACCCTCTGTCACAGGACACCGTCACCCTCTGTCACAGGACACCATCACCCTCTGTCACAGGACACCGTCACCCTCTGTCACAGGACACCATCACCCTCTGTCACAGGACACCATCACCATCTGTCACAGGACACCATCACCCTCTGTCACAGGACACCATCACCCTCTGTCACAGGACACCATCACCCTCTGACACAGGACACCGTCACCCTCTGTCACAGGACACCATCACCCTCTGTCACAGGACACCATCACCCATTGCCACAGGACACCGTCACGCTCTGTCAAAGGACACCATCAACCTCTGTCACAGGACACCATCACCCTCTGTCACAGGACACCGTCACCCTCTGTCACAGGACACCATCACCCTCTGTCACAGGACACCATCACCCTCTGTCACAGGACACCATCACCCTCTGTCACAGGACACCATCACCCTCTGTCACAGGACACCATCACCCTCTGTCACAGGACACCGTCACCCTCTGTCACAGGAGACCGTCACCCTCTGTCACAGGACACCATCACCCTCTGTCACAGGACACCGTCACTCACAGTCACAGGACACCATCACCATCTGTCACAGGACACCATCACCCTCTGTCACAGGACACCGTCACACTCTGTCACAGGACACCATCACCCTCTGTCACAGGACACCATCACCCTCTGTCACAGGACACCATCACCATCTGTCACAGGACACCATCACCCTCTGTCACAGGACACCATCACCGTCTGTCACTGGACACCTTAAACTCACTGTCACAGGACACCATCACCCACTGCCACAGGACACCATCACCCACTGCCACAGGACACCATCACCCACTGTCACAGAACACCATCACCCACTTACCACAAGGCGGTTCAACTCGCCCTGTCCCTATGCTTACCAAGGCGGTTCAACTTGCCCTGTCCCTATGCTTACCAAGGCGGTTCAACTCGCCCTGTCCCTATGCTTACCAAGGAGGTTCAACTCGCCCTGTCCCTATGCTTACCAAGGAGGTTCAACTCGCCCTGTCCCTATGCTTACCAAGGAGGTTCAACTCGCCCTGTCCCTATGCTTACCAAGGAGGTTCAACTCGCCCTATCCCTATGCTTACCAAGGAGGTTCAACTCGCCCTGTCCCTATGCTTACCAAGGAGGTTCAACTCGCCCTGTCCCTATGCTTACCAAGGAGGTTCAACTCGCCCTGTCCCTATGCTTACCAAGGCGGTTCAACTCGCCCTGTCCCTATGCTTACCAAGGAGGTTCAACTCGCCCTGTCCCTATGCTTACCAAGGAGGTTCAACTCGCCCTGTCCCTATGCTTACCAAGGAGGTTCAACTCGCCCTGTCCCTATGCTTACCAAGGAGGTTCAACTCGCCCTGTCCCTATGCTTACCAAGGCGGTTCAATTCGCCCTGTCCCTATGCTTACCAAGGCGGTTCAACTCGCCCTGTCCCTATGCTTACCAAGGAGGTTCAACTCGCCCTGTCCCTATGCTTACCAAGGAGGTTCAACTCGCCCTGTCCCTATGCTTACCAAGGAGGTTCAACTCGCCCTGTCCCTATGCTTACCAAGGAGGTTCAACTCGCCCTGTCCCTATGCTTACCAAGGAGGTTCAACTCGCCCTGTCCCTATGCTTACCAAGGAGGTTCAACTCGCCCTGTCCCTATGCTTACCAAGGAGGTTCAACTCGCCTTGTCCCTATGTCCAAGGAGGTTCAACTCGCCCTGTCCCTATGCTTACCAAGGAGGTTCAACTCGCCCTGTCCCTATGCTTACCAAGGCGGTTCAACTCGCCTTGTCCCTATGCTTACCAAGGAGGTTCAACTCGCCCTGTCCCTATGCTTACCAAGGAGGTTCAACTCGCCCTGTCCCTACGCTCAATTTACCCCAGTTGTACCAAGAGACCACTTTTTTTTGGACTAGTTATGTATTTAAAACTGTAATGTTTACAATGAATTTTTGATTATTTTTTATTTTCAGGGATAAAAATCATCTTGAAATATTTGTCGATATCTTTGTTAGAAAGAATTCTTCATTTCCCTTGACGCGGTAATGCTGGGTTTAAAAATAACATTCTACATTTACCCCACTCTTCCTTATAGTATTGGAGTTTCATAAGGGATGTGCTTTTTTTGCCCAGTAATCTCCCAGTGGCTGATCAATTTGGGGAACCCTCTGTGATGTGTGATGTCTCCTGACAGGCCGGGTTTCAAAGCAGCTTGGATCTGTGCTGTGAACGAAAAGCCTGTTAAGAGTCTATCCTGCATATAAAAATGTTGGAGCATTGCATTGAGGGAGACATGGAAGGGCTCTTATCTGCTGGTGGGGCTCAGGATGGGTGCTCTCTCTGAACCTCCTCTCTCTCTGTCTCTCTATCTCTCTCTCTCTCTCTCTCTCTCTCTCTCTCTCTCTCTCTCTCTCTCTCTGAGCTGAACCTCTCTCTCTCTGTCTCTCTATCTCTCTCTCTGTCTCTCTCTCTCTCTCTCTATCTCTCTCTCTCTCTCTCTCTCTGAGCTGAACCTCTCTCTCTCTCTCTCTGAGCTGAACCTCTCCCTCTCTCTGAGCTGAACCTCTCTCTCTCTCTCTCTCTGAGCTGAACCTCCCCCTCTCTCTCTCTCTGAGCTGAACCTCTCTCTCTCTCTGAGCTGAACCTCTCTCTCTCTCTCTCTGAGCTGAACCTCCCCCTCTCTCTCTCTCTCTCTCTCTCTCTCTGAGCTGAACCTCTCCCTCTCTCTCTTTCTCTTATCTCTCTCTCTCTCTGAGCTGAACCCCTCTTTCTCTCTCTCTCTCTCAATTCAATTCAATTCAAGGGCTTTATTGGCATGGGAAACATGTGTTAACATTTCCAAAGCAAGTAAGGTAGATAATATATAAAGTGAAATTAACAATAAAAATTAACAGTACACACATACAGAAGTTTCAAAACAAAAAAGACATTACAAATGTCATATATATATATATATATATATATATATATATATATATATATATATATATATATATATATATATATATATATACACATATATATATACAGTGTTTTAACAATGTACAAATGGTAAAGGACACAAGATAAAATAAATAAGCATAGATATGGATTGTATTTACAATGGTGCGTGTTCTTCACTGGTTGCCCTTTTCTCTCTCTCTCTCTCTCTCTCTCTCTCTCTGAGCTGAACCTCCCCCCTCTCTCTCTCTCTCTGAGCTGAACCTCTACCTCTCTCTCTCTGAGCTGAACCTCTACCTCTCTCTCTCTCTGAGCTGAACCTCTCCCTCACTCTCTCTTTCTCTTATCTCTCTCTCTCTGAGCTGAACCCCCTCTCTCTCTCTTCTCTCTCTGAGCTGAACCTCTACCTCTCTCTCTCTCTGAGCTGAACCTCTACCTATCTCTCTCTCTCTGAGCTGAACCTCTCTCTCTCCCTTTCTTCTCTCCCTGAGCTGAACCAATCTCTCTCTCTCTCTTTCTCTCTCCCATCTCCCTCTCTGAAGTCTCTATGCATCTGAAAGTGTTGTGTCTGTTCTGTTTAGCCTCATATTGACTAGGCCGTATTGAGCCACGAAACCTAGGGGGAAGAACTGAATCTCACACAACATGACTGAAATAGTAAACCATTGAGAAATCAATCTAATCAATCGATCATTAACAGCAATGAGAGACTGGCTGCAGAAACAGAAATAATTCATGAGTCAGGACGGAGTGAGTTACCCCTTTGGGGTCCGGCTGACAGCACAACTTTCAGAAGAACAATAATCAATGCAATGCAATGGGGGGACAGATGACTGTAGGTGTCCGAGTCAGAACGTTTACACACACACACACACACACACACACACGCACGCACGCACGCACGCACGCACGCACACACACACACACACACATACGTTTACGAGTGTGTATTGAAGATCCTTACCCTTGAACTCCTTAAACAGCTGTAGCGTGACCTGTCTCTTCCCCCTCTGTGTCTCATGCCAGTTTGATCCTCGGCTGCCATGACAGTTCTGACATGACCTCCCACTGCTTGTCAAAAGCTGTGATCACACACACACATACACACACGCGGACACACACACACACACGCGCGCCTGAACACACACACGGACACACGCATCGACACACATGCACACACGCACACGCATCGACACACACACACACACACGCATCGACACACACACACACGCATCGAAACACACACGCATCGACACACACACACACACACACGCGCGCGCATCGGGACACACACGTTAAAGAAGGACATGCACAAAAACAAAGGAGCATCCCTGACAGTCTGAGAGAAAATACTGTATGTATATTCCAGGAGCCGTAACCAGGCAACCAGGAGCCGCAACCAGGAGCCGTAACCAGGCAACCAGGAGACGTAACCAGGCAACCAGGCAGCCATGTTGTGTTGTTTACTTTAGAATGTGAGGAGGAAGTAGAGAGAACTACAGGACAAACAGATTGTGACTGAAAATATTTGTAGCTGTCAAAATGTCCTAATTTCCTCCAATTCCTCTAAGAATCCAAGATTCTTTCCTCCAATGAGCGTTGAGACGGAGGTAGAGTAGGAAATGAAGTCATTTTGACGGCTGCAAAGATTTTCAAACGCAATTAATGTTTGTCCTGCAGGTCTCTACTTCCTCCTCACTCCCACTGAGGCATGCTGGGTCATGCATGTGTCATTTCCTGTCATTCGCCTACCCCTCTCACAGCGGCTCTGTGTCACACACACAAACACACACAGCGGCTTCATGTCATCCCTGTGTCGGGTCCAGACGGCAAGGCCTCCCTTCCCACGACACCACGGTCCCAAGCCAAGAAACACAGACGGGTGTTTCCTGTTTGCTTCCTGTTCTGGCAAAATCTGTTACATAATGTGACCCTACATACTAAACATTCACCATATGAATCTGAAGAGAAAAGAGATGTCGGTCAACAAAACCTTTTCGAGATCCCTGAGATTTGTTTATATTTCTAAGCAACAAAAAAACACACACGTAGCTTGATGATTAAATTTAGCTAGATGATTAAATGTAGCTAGACGATTAAACGTAGCTAGACGATTAAACGTAGCTAGATGATTAAATGTAGCTACACGATTAAATGTAGCTAGATGATTAAATGTAGCTAGATGATTAAATGTAGCTAGACGATTAAACGTAGCTAGATGATTAAACATAGTTAGATGGTTAAAAGTAGCTAGATGATTAAATGTAGCTAGATGATTAAACGTAGCTAGATGATTCAATGTAGCTAGATGATTAAACGTAGCTAGGTGATTAAATGTAGCTAGATGATTAAATGTAGCTAGACGATTAAACGTAGCTAGATGATTAAATGTAGCTACACGATTAAATGTAGCTAGATGATTAAACGTAGCTAGATGATTAAATGTTGCTAGACGATTAAACGTAGCTAGATGATTAAACATAGCTAGATGGTTAAATGTAGCTAGATGATTAAATGTATCTAGATGATTAAACGTAGCTAGATGATTCAATGTAGCTAGATGATTAAACGTAGCTAGGTGATTAAATGTAGCTAGATGATTAAACATAGCTAGATGATTAAACGTAGCTAGATGATTAAATGTAGCTAGATGATCAAACGAAGCTAGATGATTAAATGTAGCTAGATGATTAAATGTAGCTAGATGATTAAACGTAGCTAGATGATTAAATGTAGCTAGATGATTAAACGTAGCTAGATGATTAAACGTAGCTAGATGATTAAATGTAGCTAGATGATTAAATGTAGCTAGATGATTAAACATAGCTAGATGATT